>NW_022167808.1:0-1222 GCF_008728515.1 Papio anubis | reverse complement strand
ATATCCTTTGTGCAATTTGGCCAAGTATCTTTAGAATGATTCATTTGCTCCCAACACTGAGAAGCAAGTTGACTAACATGGCCAAAAGATGGAATTAACCAAATAAACCCAGCCTCTATTTGGGTATCAGGTTATTTTGTTCTTTATTTAGGGTGTTGTCACTCTCTGGCAGGAAATAGCCTATTCAGCCTGGGCGTATTTGTCGTTCCAAGCCCGGTGTGTTTCCTCCTCGGTAGTATATGTGCTGGCATCTTCATGTGCAAAACGCACTGGTTGTCAATGAGGTCTGGGAGCAAGCAAAGCAATCATCTCAATTACCCCTGTGGGAACAGTGGTAGGCTTGGGAGATGGTTGTCCTAGCCAGTCACATGGGGCAGGCGTCCCCACTTTGGCTGAATTTAAAGAAATAAAGGCTGCAGATAACACATTCATCTGCCTATGCAAGGTAGGTTTCCCAAATTAAGTTTGAATTTGTGCTTTCAGCAGACTGGTATTTCTTTCTTTTTATTCAAAGTGGGGTTTTTGAGACAAAGTCTGGCTCTGTCGCCGAGGCTGGAGAGTGGTGTGAGGTTGTGAGGTCACTGCAAGCTCCGCCTCCCGAGTTCACGCCATTCTCCTGCCTCAGCCTCCCGAGTAGCTGGGACTACAGGCGCCCGCCACTGCGCCCGGCTAGTTTTTTGTATTTTTTAGTAGAGACGGGGTTTCACAGTGTTAGCCAGGATGGTCTCGATCTCCTGACCTCGTGATCCGCCCGTCTCGGCCTCCCAAAGTGCTGGGATTACAGGCTTGAGCCACCGCGCCCGGCTGGTATTTCTTTCAATTAACCCTGCTGCTTGGAGGTTCTATGGGAGATAAAAGTGCCATACTGTATCATGTTACCTGGCCTAGTCCTGCATGTTATATCCAGCAAAATGGGTCTCTCAGTCACTGTCGATATGCCACGGATATCCATACACAGTACTGAGAGCCTCTAAGCCTTCAATAGTACTGGCTTGATTAGCTTGCTTATAGGGAGAATCTTGCAGCAGTCCAGTAGCGGGGTCCATGCAGGTTAACACATATTTATTTCCTTGGCTTACAGGGACAGAGTCTAAATAATCCATTTGCCAATCTGTTACATGGTGGACAGCCTTCTGAATATCTGAATATGTCCTGCTTGATATGATCTACAATAAAGAACATGGTAAACGATTTGTAAGAGCTGTTGGGAGGGCACTATATA
>NW_022167807.1:0-1222 GCF_008728515.1 Papio anubis | reverse complement strand
AAACCTCTGTCTCCTGGGTTCAAGTGATTCTCCTGCCTCAGCCTCCTGAGTAGCTAGGATTACAGACATGTGCCACCATGCCCAGCTAGTTTTTGTATTTTTAGTAGAGATGGGGTTTCACCATGTTGGCCAGGCTGGTCTCGACAAGTTTTCACATTTTAAAAAGTCTTTAATGATTTTGATTAGAATTACATTGTTTATAGATTAATTTGGAAGAATTGATACTTTATGATTTTTTTTTTTTTTTGAGACAGGTTGGAGTGCAGTGGCACAATCATAGCTCACTGCAGCCTTGAACTCCTGGGCTCAAGAGCTCCTCCTGTCTCAGCCTACTGAGTAGTTAGGACTAGAGGCACACAGCACCACACTTGCCTTTTTTAAAAAAATTTTTAAATTAAAAAATTTTTTTTTTGGCCGGGCGCGGTGGCTCAAGCCTGTAATCCCAGCACTTTGGGAGGCCGAGACGGGCGGATCACAAGGTCAGGAGATCGAGACCATCCTGGCTAACACGGTGAAACCCCGTCTCTACTAAAAATACATAAAAAACTAGCCGGGCGAGGTGGCGGGCACCTGTAGTCCCAGCTACTCGGGAGGCTGAGGCAGGAGAATGGAGTAAACCCGGGAGGCGGAGCTTGCAGTGAGCTGAGATCCGGCCACTGCACTCCAGCCTGGGCTACAGAGCGAGACTCCGTCTCAAAAAAAAAAAAATTTTTTTTAAATTTTCTGTGAGAATACAAAATTTAAAAATTTAATTTTTTATAGTGTCTCACTATGCTGGGATTACAGACCTGAGCCACTCCACCTGGCCTCCTTCTCCAATTTTTAAGATAGTCTTTTAATGTCTTTTGATAACCTTTTAAAATTTTCAGCACAAAGACACTGTAAGTCATTTGCCATATTTTTAGTTGGGCATAATATGTATGTTTAGTCCTACTAGGAATAAATATTTTTTAATCTTTTGTCTTTAATGTCTTATGTTTTTGATTTCTTATTCTATTGGCTAATACTCCCAGGATGATGTTTAGAAGCTGAATAGAAAGGCGATAGTGAGAACCCTTTTCCTATTCCTGATTTTGAAAGAATTGTTGCTGGCACCATGGCTCATGCCTGTAGTCCCAGCACTTTGGGAGGCTGAGATGGGAGAATCTCTTGAGCCCAGGAGTTTGAGGGGATCAGCCTGGGCAACATAGTGAGACCCCATTTCTTTCTTTCTTTTTTTTTT
>NW_022167806.1:0-1222 GCF_008728515.1 Papio anubis | reverse complement strand
ACTCGCAGTTCTATAATAAAACACCAAGTAGATCGGAATGTCCAACCTTATTAGAGAAGAAAAGTGGAATCATTGGCTATATTTTCAAATTGCATTCAACAGGAAATTTAAGTGTTGAAGTTTTTTTCACCTTCATACTTTCAAGTTATTAGAATTAAACCAGAATACTCCATTCTTTCAAAGCCTCTAGCCAGGCAAAGTTTTACTGTATTATTTCTTGCTTTCAATGGATATAAAGCAGATTCCTGGTAGGCACATTTTGTATACCTGCAAAGATGCAGAACCAAAAAGTTCCATCTGTTCAACCTTAAAACAAAAGTCCTGTAAACCTTGGATGGTGAGTGCAATACTTCAGCATTAGCCCCAAAGCCTCAATTATGAAAAGATACCAAGAACGTCACTAGCAATCAAAACTAAACTCTCGACCAGGAGCAGTAGTTCACGCCTGTAATCCCAGCACTTTGGCAAGCCAAGGTGGAAGGAGTGCTCGAAGTCAGGAGTTCAAGACTAGCTTGGGCAGCATAGCGAATTCACATCTCCACAAAAAGTTTTAAAAACCAGCTGGGTGTGGTGGCACAGAGCTGTAGTCCTAGCTACTTGGCAGGCTGAGGTGGGAAAATTGCTTGAGCCCAGGAGTTCAAGGCTGCAGTAGCTATGATTATGGCACTGCACTCCAGCCTGGGTGACAGAATGAAACTTAGATCATTATATTTTCTCCCGCTCCTGTTTACACTAAAATCACTCAGTTAAAAGGCTTTCAAATTTGGCAGGATAAAAATTAAGTGAAATGTGACTATGGAGGTGGGCTAGTGAAAGGAAGAGAAGAGAGAAAGAAGGAAAGAAGGAGGGAAGGAAGGAGGGAGGGAACAAAGAAAGAGAAAGGGAAGGAAGAAAGAGAGAGGGAAAGAGAGAAAGAGAAAGAAAAAGAGAAAGAAAGAGGAAAGATAGAAAGAAGGGGAGAGAGAAAGAGAGGGAAAAGGGGAGGAAAAAACAAAGTGAGAACAGCAAGGAAGGAAGGAAGCAAGGAAGAAGGAGAAGGAAAGAAAGAATGATGAAAGAGAGAACGAAAGAAAGGAAAAAAGAAAGAGGAAAGCAAAGGAAAGGAAAGGAAAGGGAAGTGAAGGGAAGGGCAGGGTAGGGCAGGGAAGGGAAGGCAAAAGAAAAGAAAAGAAGTACGAAAAAGTGAAATGACAAATTACTTACTGGGAGAAAGTTTTTGTAA
>NW_022167805.1:0-1222 GCF_008728515.1 Papio anubis | reverse complement strand
GACCAAGTCTTTGAAACAGGAAGTTAGAAAAATAAACCCAAAGAAAGTAGAAAAGGTATTTAAGATAAAATTATATATTAATGAACTAGAGAACAACAACAACAAAAAAAGATAAAGATCTTTGACATGAATTTTCTGGAAGATAAGCGACAGACTGGGAGAAAATATTTGCAAAAGACACATGGAACAAAGGACTATTGTCCGAAATATACAAAGAACTCTTAAACTCAACAGTAAGGAAACAGTCTGATTAAAAAGTGGGCCAAAGAGCTTAACAGGCAACTCACCAAAGAAGTTATACAGATTGCAAATAAATAAATGAAAAGATGCTCCATGTCCTAGGGGAAATGCAAATTAAAACAACATTGAGATAGCAGTACATACCTATTAGAATGGCCAGAATCAAAATACTGACTACCAAATGTGGACTAGGATGTGGAGCCGTAGGAACTCTCATTCGTTTCTCGTGGGAATGCAAAATGGTACAGCCACAAAATGGAAGACAGTGTGGCAGATTCTTACAAGACAAGATGTACTCTTACTATGTAACTCAGCAATCAACACTTCTTTATAGTTACCCTAATGAGTTGAAGACTGTCCACACAAAAACCTGCACATGGATGTTCATAGCAGCTTTATTCGTAATTGCCAAAACTTGGAAGCAGCCAAGTTGTCTTTCAGTAGATGAAAGGATTAGTAAACGGTGGTACATCCAGAAGTGTGGTATTATTCCGTGCGAACGAAATGAGCTATCAAACCATGAAAAACCATGGAGGGACTTTAAATGCGTATTATTAAATGAAATAAGCCAATCTGCAATGACTGTATACTGTATGATTCCACCTATGTGACACTCTGGAAAAGGCGAAACTATGAAGACAATGAAAAGATCAGTGGTGTGTGGCAATTCCTCAAGGATCTAGAACTAGAAATACCATTTGACCCAGCCATCCCATTACTGGGGATATACCCAAAGGATCGTAAGTCATACTGCTATAAAGACACATGCACACGTATGTTTATTGCGGCACTATTCACAATAGCAAAGACTTGGAATCAACCCAGATGTCCATCAGTGACAGACTGGATTAAGAAAATGTGGCATATATACACCATGGAATACTGTGCAGCCATAAAAAAGGATGAGTTCGTGTCCTTTGTAGGGACACGGATGCAGCTGGAAACCATCTTTCTCAGCAAACTATCACAAGAACAGAAAACC
>NW_022167804.1:0-1222 GCF_008728515.1 Papio anubis | reverse complement strand
ACTCGCAGTTCTATAATAAAACACCAAGTAGATCGGAATGTCCAACCTTATTAGAGAAGAAAAGTGGAATCATTGGCTATATTTTCAAATTGCATTCAACAGGAAATTTAAGTGTTGAAGTTTTTTTCACCTTCATACTTTCAAGTTATTAGAATTAAACCAGAATACTCCATTCTTTCAAAGCCTCTAGCCAGGCAAAGTTTTACTGTATTATTTCTTGCTTTCAATGGATATAAAGCAGATTCCTGGTAGGCACATTTTGTATACCTGCAAAGATGCAGAACCAAAAAGTTCCATCTGTTCAACCTTAAAACAAAAGTCCTGTAAACCTTGGATGGTGAGTGCAATACTTCAGCATTAGCCCCAAAGCCTCAATTATGAAAAGATACCAAGAACGTCACTAGCAATCAAAACTAAACTCTCGACCAGGAGCAGTAGTTCACGCCTGTAATCCCAGCACTTTGGCAAGCCAAGGTGGAAGGAGTGCTCGAAGTCAGGAGTTCAAGACTAGCTTGGGCAGCATAGCGAATTCACATCTCCACAAAAAGTTTTAAAAACCAGCTGGGTGTGGTGGCACAGAGCTGTAGTCCTAGCTACTTGGCAGGCTGAGGTGGGAAAATTGCTTGAGCCCAGGAGTTCAAGGCTGCAGTAGCTATGATTATGGCACTGCACTCCAGCCTGGGTGACAGAATGAAACTTAGATCATTATATTTTCTCCCGCTCCTGTTTACACTAAAATCACTCGGTTAAAAGGCTTTCAAATTTGGCAGGATAAAAATTAAGTGAAATGTGACTATGGAGGTGGGCTAGTGAAAGGAAGAGAAGAGAGAAAGAAGGAAAGAAGGAGGGAAGGAAGGAGGGAGGGAACAAAGAAAGAGAAAGGGAAGGAAGAAAGAGAGAGGGAAAGAGAGAAAGAGAAAGAAAAAGAGAAAGAAAGAGGAAAGATAGAAAGAAGGGGAGAGAGAAAGAGAGGGAAAAGGGGAGGAAAAAACAAAGTGAGAACAGCAAGGAAGGAAGGAAGCAAGGAAGAAGGAGAAGGAAAGAAAGAATGATGAAAGAGAGAACGAAAGAAAGGAAAAAAGAAAGAGGAAAGCAAAGGAAAGGAAAGGAAAGGGAAGTGAAGGGAAGGGCAGGGTAGGGCAGGGAAGGGAAGGCAAAAGAAAAGAAAAGAAGTACGAAAAAGTGAAATGACAAATTACTTACTGGGAGAAAGTTTTTGTAA
>NW_022167803.1:0-1222 GCF_008728515.1 Papio anubis | reverse complement strand
CACTTCAGCTCAGGAGTCCTGTAAAAGACAGAGGAGAGTGTTGTTTTTAATCTGGCTCTACTAACAGTTTCTTTTCCCATCTTTCAAGGACTCAGATGAGAGCACCGCAGGAAGAAGAAAAACAAGTTCCCGAGTCTCCCAGAGCCAATAGTGCCGCAGAGCAGAGGCCTTTTCTAAGTGGAGAGGAGGAGTTTTGGTGTAAATTGCCTGATCAGAAACTTGGATCCAAAGTATTTCCTATTATTTCTGTCTATGCCTTATCGCCTCTACCATCATTCTAGTGTGCCCGGAGTTTGTTCCTCCAGGTGGGTTTGTGGTCTCACTGACTTCTAGAATGAAGCCACGGACCTTCGTGGTGAGTGTTACAGCTCGTAAAGGCGGCAGCGACCCAAAGAGTGACCAGCAGCAAGATTTATGGTCAAGAGCAAAAACACAAACCTTCCAAAGCATGGAAGGAGACCTGAGCAGTCTGCTGCTGCTAACTGGGGGTGACCAGCTTTTATTCTCTCATTTGTCCCCGCCCATGTCCTGCTGATTGGTCCATTTTACAGAGTGTTGATTGGTCCATTTTATAGAGTGTGGATTGGTCCATTTTACAGAGTGATGTTTGGTCCATTTTACAAACATCTAGCTAGCCACAGAACACCGATTGGTGTGTTTTTACAGAGCATTGATTGGTGCATTTAAAAAACCTCTTGTAAGAGAATTCTCCAAGTCCCCACCCGACCCAGAAGTCCACCTGGCTTTACCTCTTCTTAGGGAAACCGTATCTGTTTGTAAAAGAGGATTAAAAGGTATTACCTGTTGGCTGAAGTCCAGCGTGTCCTGGGAAAAAGAGGAAAAGATATACACTTAAAGATATGGAAGCAAATCTGTCCTCCAACACAGATTTCTCTAACACCACAACCCACACCAACCAGGGCAGAAAGGAGCAGAAACAGACCATGTGACCCATGAAGCGTGACGTGTCTGTCACAGGATCCAGTGTAATTGCATTAACCTTAGTGGCTCTTCCTTAATTTGCTCCAGGATCTCAAACCAAAGGACCCCTACTTGTTAACCTTCCTCTTGTCTCTGCAGGCCACAAGCTATTATGCTTTGACATAATAACCATGCACTAATGATTTCAGGATTAGCAGGACATTCGAGCCGTTTGGGGAAAGAAAATCTTTGTTCAGGGCCACTCATATACTGAGAACTAACCTCAGCAAAGCCATAGTTC
>NW_022167802.1:0-1222 GCF_008728515.1 Papio anubis | reverse complement strand
AAACCTCTGTCTCCTGGGTTCAAGTGATTCTCCTGCCTCAGCCTCCTGAGTAGCTAGGATTACAGACATGTGCCACCATGCCCAGCTAGTTTTTGTATTTTTAGTAGAGATGGGGTTTCACCATGTTGGCCAGGCTGGTCTCGACAAGTTTTCACATTTTAAAAAGTCTTTAATGATTTTGATTAGAATTACATTGTTTATAGATTAATTTGGAAGAATTGATACTTTATGATTTTTTTTTTTTTTTGAGACAGGTTGGAGTGCAGTGGCACAATCATAGCTCACTGCAGCCTTGAACTCCTGGGCTCAAGAGCTCCTCCTGTCTCAGCCTACTGAGTAGTTAGGACTAGAGGCACACAGCACCACACTTGCCTTTTTTAAAAAAATTTTTAAATTAAAAAATTTTTTTTTTGGCCGGGCGCGGTGGCTCAAGCCTGTAATCCCAGCACTTTGGGAGGCCGAGACGGGCGGATCACAAGGTCAGGAGATCGAGACCATCCTGGCTAACACAGTGAAACCCCGTCTCTACTAAAAATACATAAAAAACTAGCCGGGCGAGGTGGCGGGCGCCTGTAGTCCCAGCTACTCGGGAGGCTGAGGCAGGAGAATGGAGTAAACCCGGGAGGCGGAGCTTGCAGTGAGCTGAGATCTGGCCACTGCACTCCAGCCTGGGCTACAGAGCGAGACTCCGTCTCAAAAAAAAAAAAATTTTTTTTAAATTTTCTGTGAGAATACAAAATTTAAAAATTTAATTTTTTATAGTGTCTCACTATGCTGGGATTACAGACCTGAGCCACTCCACCTGGCCTCCTTCTCCAATTTTTAAGATAGTCTTTTAATGTCTTTTGATAACCTTTTAAAATTTTCAGCACAAAGACACTGTAAGTCATTTGCCATATTTTTAGTTGGGCATAATATGTATGTTTAGTCCTACTAGGAATAAATATTTTTTAATCTTTTGTCTTTAATGTCTTATGTTTTTGATTTCTTATTCTATTGGCTAATACTCCCAGGATGATGTTTAGAAGCTGAATAGAAAGGCGATAGTGAGAACCCTTTTCCTATTCCTGATTTTGAAAGAATTGTTGCTGGCACCATGGCTCATGCCTGTAGTCCCAGCACTTTGGGAGGCTGAGATGGGAGAATCTCTTGAGCCCAGGAGTTTGAGGGGATCAGCCTGGGCAACATAGTGAGACCCCATTTCTTTCTTTCTTTTTTTTTT
>NW_022167801.1:0-38932 GCF_008728515.1 Papio anubis | reverse complement strand
TATTATACTGATTTATGGAGAGAATTATGCTAAGTCTTTCAGATGAGGAAAAGATATAAGAAATATCATGCCAGAAAAAAGAACCATATATGGAATAAGAACTGAAAGAATACATACCTGCGTGATCCCCCTTAGTACTCTGCTTAAACACTGTAGCATGAGCAGGCTTTGATTTTCCACCAGAGTAAGAGTGGAAATTCCTGGACCACGTCTATATATTTCCCCAGTGGGCTGACATTTTTGTGATCACGCAGGCCCTGATTGGGTATGGTTTGCAGTCCTAATAGGTCAAAGCCTCTCCACGTAGCTCTGTCCCACTGAAGCTCCCATCATCAAGCTTTTCTCCCATTGTGTCTTTCAGATGAAGCAACCTTTACTGAATACAGTGTCCCCTGTAGTCCCAGATAGGCAGTTTGCTCTCCATATCCCAAGCCTTCATTTTGCTCTCAAAACCGGTCCTCCTAAATACAAAATCATCTACATCTTTTATTAGTTGATATCAGATTTATCATACCGCAAGATAACACAGAAATATACAACTTTGGACTGGAACACTAACTCCTTGGAAGGCTTCCTACTTTTCTTATCAGAAGAATGTGAATAAAATTACCCTGTAATACTGGGTAGATATCTGATAGATTCCATTCTCAGCCATAGCCAGTTTGGTTTCCTTTAGCAAGCCCTGCTGCTGTCCATATCTAGTTAGAATTATATTCACTCCTTGGCAAGCCCTTAGTCACCCTGTTTGCTTTCCTCTTCTCTCCACAGACACAGAGCAAGAGAACGTTTGAGGCTTTTGTCTATAAACAAGGCTTTGCTGGAAACCCCAGACCCAGGACTTTTTAAAAGGATATTTGTCTCTGCAATACAGATACTGCATGAGGTTGGTAAATAAGTATCTACTTCTAGCGTCTCTCTAATTGATTCCTTCTTCACTCAGTGCAAATTTGCTCTGTGCTCACTTACTGCTTTTCATTGTACCCTGTATTTGCAATAAACAAATAATGACATCCAAATTGAGGTAAGAGCACCTAGCATAAATTTAGGAGCAATTCACAACAGCCTCAATACTGCAGAACCTCAGAATACGCAAAGCAATGTAATGGCAATCTGGGAAAGTTTCATTCCAAGAAAACACTTTTAAACTGAAGATTAGTGACAAGAGTGTAGAGTATATCTGAGTGGAAATATTTTTTGCAAAAGCAGAAGAAATCGTTTCTTTTAGCACCAGGTAAAATGACTGGCCAGTCTAGATAGAAGCTCCGTATTGCAGAATGGTGAAAATTTATCAATCAATCAAATAAGTTATGTTTAGGTGGGAGTCATAATATTATGACAATTTCATGGAATTAGAAATGAATTAGCTTAACTTCTAGTCCAAAATCTGCCACTGACCATTTGTATGACTTTGGGTTGAAAAACCTCTGGATATCAGTCTTACGTGTGTGAGAGAATCATGTGTTACTGGAGAAGTATAAGTAAGTACAGGTTGAGTATCCCTTAGCCAAAATGCTTGGGACCAGAAGTGTTTTGAATTTTGAACTTTTTGGATTATTTGAAGTATACTTACCAGTTGAGCATCCCTAATCCAAAAATTGGAAATCCAGAATGCTCTGGTCAGTATTTCCTCTTAGCATCACATCAGCACTCAAAAAGTTTCAGATTTTGGAGCACTTTGGATTTCAGAGTTTTGGATTAGAGATGCTCAACCTGTATAGTATATTCTCTCTTAACATCATTGATAGGTTCTTAGAAACTACAACTTTAAGTGACATGACATAGAACAAAACCAATTTTACCCTAGGCTAATCAATATAACCAAGGAATAAGATCTAGTGTTCAGTAGCAAAATAGGGCAACTATGGTTAACAATAATTTATTCTTCATTTAAAAATAACTAGAATAGTGGAATTGGAATGTTCCTAACACAAATAAGTAATAAATGTTTAATGTGATGAATATCTCATTGATCATGGGATCATTACACATTGTATGCTTGCATAAAAATAGTACCCTATAAATACATGCAACTATTATGTATCCATAAAAATTAAAGATTAAAGAAGTCAATGAACCATTATTTTTCATAAAAAGTCATAGGAAAATTTGCCTTTTTAAAATTTTACACATAACTTTGGTGATAAAAATTATATTTAAATTTAAAAAATAAAATGAGCTGTTTCTACAGCATATATCTGATCACAGAAACATCACCAAACTTCTAAATGAAGATCCAAAACATTGCTAATAATGAACATTGAAATAAATGTGATAAATAAATAAAAACAAGGCAACTCCCCAATTTATGGTGAATCACTGAGTGACAGCATTCATAGTGTTACGTGACCAACAGATTCATATGACCAGTGCACAATAACAGACCAATTACATGGAGACAGCAGGATTTGCAGCAGAGAAAGAGTTTAATGTTCACAGGGCACCAAGTGAGAAGATATGAGGAGACCCTCAAATTCACCTCCCTGAAGAGTTCTGGGCGGGAGCTTTTAAGGGGATCATGGAGGGTGAGGAGCTGGAGAATTGGGATCATTGTTTGGTTGGGTAAGGCAAATGAGTTCGTCAGGACATGGAAACTGCATTCTTTGGTGAGTCAACTCCTATGAGGTCCTTCAGACCAGCTGATGTCAGTAGTTTCATTAGTATGCAGGACCTGAAAGGATATCTCAAATGGAAAACTTTACATTTTATAATGTTCAAGTTATTAACTGTAGAGCAGTTAAGGGGAACTACGATCCAGGGTCTGTGTGATTTTAGGGCAACAGGTAGCAAACAACTAGGAGGAAGCAGGTCCAAGCACAGGCTGACCTAGTGCTTAATGCTGAGTGTGCTGCAGGCTGGGTTTATTTTCGTTTCTCCCCCTTCCTTCTTCCTGATTACTTTTATAAAGTTTATAGGGATGGTTTCCACAGTGGTGATGGGTTAAGTCAAGGAAGAAATGTTTACAAACGAAAATTTTGGTAGGAGGTAGCACCTCCTACCAGCATGCAGTTCAACAACAAATGAGAACAAATGTGGTGGGGTTGCCAAGCATTTTCATCCTGCCTCATTTATTGCCATGTATTTGTATGATTATCATCTACTTTACAGGGTAGACATCTGATGGATCCCATTCTCAGCCATTAATTTCACAAATTATTGTGAAGTTTTTACTTCACAATAATTTGTATTCATTCTTTCTTTCTTTTTCCAAGCTGCTTATCCTAGCTCAGGGTCACAGGTGGTCAGAGCCTTTCCTGGTAGCTCAGGGCCAAGTTGGGAACAACCCTGGACAGGACATCCCGTTGCAGGCACACTCACGCCCACACTCACTCTCAGACTGGGACCACGTAGACGTGCCAGTGAACCTAATGTGCATATCTCTGGGATTTGCAAGGAACCTGAAGTGCCCAGAGGAAACCCATACAGACATGGGAGAACATGCAAACTCCACATAAACAAGTGGCCCTGACTGGGAAGTAATTTTTTTTTCTCGTCAACATTATAACAAAACGAGGTTGAACAGAAACAATCTTATTGGAGGACCTGCTGTATAGGAACAAGTTTTCTAAGGAGATTTCAAAAATGTAGAAGCACAAAAGAGGTAGACGGGTTAATTTTTTAAAAGGCAATAGTGAGTATCCACCATCTGCCTGGCACTGCTTTAAGCATTTTGTTGGTATTAGGTAATTTGATCCTCACAATCACATCACGATGTAGATACTATTATTAATCCCATTTTTAAAATGAAAAACAGAAGTTTGGAGAAGGTCAGAAACGTTCCCAAGCTCCAAGTGAAAAATGAGGCAAGATTTTGACCTAGGCATTCCAGCTCCAGAGTCCATGCCCTTAACGACTTCTCAGTGCTACTCAGCTGTGAGGAAGGAGACAGCTGTCTCCTCTTTTGAGATTTCAGATGATGGTGGGAGGCTGAATGCAGAAAGACAGGTGTGTTCGAAAGAAGAGAAAGTATGTAAAAGCAAAGCAAAAAAGAAAAGAAAAAAGAAAAAAAGAAAAGAAAAGAAAAATGGGGCAAAGAAAACAGGAAAGGCATCTGTGAGACCCTCGGGTGAGTTCATGTCTGAGAGCTGTTGGCATCAGCATGGAGCGATTGTCCCTTTCTTCTGTGAGGCGCGTGGTACTGGTAGACTGTGACCAGGGCTGCTCACGATTTGAATTTGCCTTTAACAAAGTCAGACTATGCTGAGGGAGGCAAAAGGGTAACACCTACAAAAGTTCTTGCTTAGAGTCTCTTTATTTAAAGATTATGTTGCCTTACCTTCTTTCTTCCCAGAGTAGAGAAAGAAAAGAGCCCCTCAGTGTCCTCAAAAGAGCCAGTAGACTTATAACTAGATAATACGATGGAGTCCAAGATTATGAATCATCCACTATCCTGTATTTAATAAAAGGGACAGAGAATCTCCATCCTCAGAAAAGGATCTAGCCGTGCCCGCAGATATTGGATCCAGCCATGCCTGCAGACACTCTTATATAAGGCACATGCGATTCCTGTTGTAAATCTCAATCACAAGAGGCTGCATCAGCGTAGGGCCCAGATTTGCAGGGCTTCCCAATAAATGGACCCAATGGAGAATGCCACCTTTGTGCATAGTGCTGTATTTGATGGGAAACAGAGGAACAGAGAACATCCTGTTGATTGGTCTCTGACTCTTAATGCTCTGATATTTTTGTCTAATTGCAATGAAAAGATCTAGGTAAGGCTTAGGACAGAAAAGGAAGCAGTTCTCAATTGGGGCCTATGCTAAGAGAGTTAGACATGGTTTAATGTTGAAAAGTCAGGACAGTGTTGATGGCAGTGATAAAAAGTGAGGCTAGAGAAATCAGTTGAGACTCATTTATCAAGGGTGTTAACAGAAGTTTACATGTTAGCTTATAAGTAATAGTCTTAGGGGATCTTTGGGGGTGTCGATTTTCCGGTATGCAGACAAGTGAAGGGCGAACAAGACAAAGATGAGCTTTAGTAAGTGTTAGAACAGCTCAGAGGAGACCTGCAGTGGCTAGCTTTCTGTAGACAGGTTGTCCCAACGTCTGCCATCAACAGAGAGGAAGCTGTGGAGAGGAGCAATCCTGGAAGGGTTGCTCCTCTCTGCAGGTCTCTGAAGCTGTCAGCAGAGAAGGTAGTTCCTCTCTGCAGTTGTGTCCTCTCTGTAGACAGGTCATCCTGACATCTCCTGTTAGCAGAGAGGAAGAAGCCCTGGAGAGGGCTGCTCCTCTCTGCAGCTGGCCTCCTGGAGAGAGTTACTCCTCTCTGCAGCTGGTAGTCCCATCTCTGGAAGTCTCTGAAGCTCTCAGCAGAGAGGGTAGTTCCTCTCTGCAGCTGGTCTTTCCATTGAGTCCTCTCTCCATTCTCTCCATCCTCTCTTGCTCTGGCTGAGCCTGGGGCTCTTATGGACCTCGGAGAGGAGGAAGTGTGTGCTGATTGGTCCATGGGCATCCATGGGTGGGCAGGAAGAGGCACCACAAGTCTCCACTCCAGTTGGTGGGACTGGCAGCCCGGCCCCCAGCCTTCAGGCCCTTCCTGGTCTGAAGGTGCAGCCTTACTGAGGACCCGCCCCCTTCCTCCCAGGACTCTGCCTCCTGCTGCCATTCATGGCCCCCAAGTCCCCATTCCAAGATCCAAGCCAGTGCCAGGAGCGGAGAGAGGCCAGGCAGTGCAAGCAGACACCCCTGAGCTTGCAAAGACAGGAGTGTGGGAGGGACCTTCCTGGGCCCATGAGGGTGCACACTGCAGAGATGCCCAGGTCCTGTGCCAGGGAAGCTCCTGCCTCACCAGCTTGGAAGGGGCAAGGTTCCCATGTGTCCCTGGCTCCTGCCTGCTCCGTGGAGCACGAGGCCCAGGTCTGCAGCTGCGGATTGGGCGGCTGCAGCTGCACTCGGAAAAGCAGATCCTGCCTACTCCTGGCCCCCTCCAAGAGCACAGGGAGGCTCATATCCACAGCTGCATTTGGGCAGCTGTAGCCCCACCCAGGAGGACGGGGCTCCTGCCTGCTCCATAGAGCAGGAGGCCTGGGTCTGCAGCTGAGATTTGGAGGACTGAGGTTTGCAGGGCTGCAGCAGCACCTGGGGGAGCCCCCACCCCAACTCAGAAGAGGCGGAGCTCCCACTGGCTCCACGGAGTGTGCAGCCCCAGCTGCAGGGGGCGTGATGGCAGCAGCCACTGCCATCAATAGGAAGCTAATGAAATCTTTTAGAGACAACACAGTGGCAAGATCAGATTTTGTTTAGGATGATAACAAGTGGCAGAGTTAGTGTGAGAGAGACAGGCCCAGGGAGAGTATTACAGTAATCCTTATTTCTCATGGAAAATTTTCCTGGAAAATGGGCTATACGTATATTCTACTTCTTAAAACTGTATTTCTTACCACTTAGGGAAAGCCAAAATGCTTTGCACCAATGTGACAAGTTTTAGACCAACTGAAAGCCCACAAAGAGCTCTATTTTAAGAATTGAGTCTACTGTAGATTTCAGGTTCAGCTTCCTACGAAGACTTTTTTTTCTGGAGTTTATTAAAATCAATAATTGACACTAGGTGGCAAGTCAGGATCAATAATTACTGTGTTCCCAGAGTAGTTATGCATCTTGATTTGAAGTGAAGAATGGGGGAGTACTATAAGGTTAGACACAGACTAACAGGATTCTGAAAGACATATACTGATACATAAGACACATATAGTGTATACCAGATTCATGTCCCAGATACTGAGCGGTATTATTTTCAAATACGTTTTTAATGTGCTTCCCCTACACTTACTTGTTCCTGTTTGGATGGCTTAGCAGAAGCTCCAAGATGCCCTTTTCATATACAGTAATAAAAGAAAGCCACAGGGTGGCAGCAAAGGTTAAAAAAGTTGAGTGCTGCTACTTTATTAAAAATCTTGTAAAAATAAAAATAAAGTTACGAAACGGGGACAGAAGAGAGGAGTAAAATAACCATAGAAACCGGAAATGAGAAGATAAAATAAGGTGCTAGCACGAATCATCCTTATCTATGGGTAGAATTGCATTCACAACCCTGGAAATAGCTGATTTTTGCTTTAAGCTTTGTTTTCTTAGAAACAATATATTCTACAAGAAATAGCACATCCCTTTATTTTTCATAAATAAAATATGACTCTAAACCCCAGCTCCATTGGACTGATAGGAAATTTATTTCAGACATTTTGGGTCCTTCATACCTGGTGACCAAATGCAGGATCAAGATATTGCACCCACCCCACCACGGCCATCTGTCTGTAGTCCACATGACCATTTTAGATCCACCATTCTGTGGCCACATTATCATTCTTGGGGGTAGCAACCTTTGACCAAGAACAAGAGGCTGGGCCTGGAACCCAACCTTCCAAGTGCTCCATGCAGACCTTCCTTCTGAAGCCCTGATACTTACTCAGAGAGTACCAGAAACTAGAGATGGTCCCTGCTCTTAAGGGACTCACTGACCTCTCTCTGCCCAGCCTAAAAGAATCATTTTAGCCTTGGGAAAGTCCCTCTCAGCATAAACTTCTGTCTCTTAGCTGACTTTCTTCCTTCTCAAATTCTGTGTTTCTCTTGTTTATTCTTTCAAGATTAAAAGCCAGGTAAGCCTGCCCCAAAGGTTCAACTCCTTCAAGATTTTCTACATAGCCAACCATGTAATCTGTGAACAAAAACAGTTTCATTTCTTCCTTACCAGTTTGTATACCTTTTATTTTATTTTCTTCTCTTATTGTATTAGCTAGGAATTCCAGGACAATGATGACTAGGTGTAGTAAGAGTAGACATCCCCGTCTTGTTCAGGATTTGAGGGGAAAGTATCTAGTCTCTCATCATTAAGTATAACGTTAGCTGTAGATTTTTTTTGTAGATGTTCTATATACAGTTGAGTTTGCTGAGAGTTTTTATCCGGAATGAGTGTTGAATTTTGTCAAATGCTTTTTCTGCACTTACTCATATGACCAAAAGTTTTTTTTCTTTAGCGTTTTAATATGATGGATTACATTAAATGATTTTCGAATGTTGAACCAGTCATGCATACCTGGAATAAATCCCACTCTTCATTGCACATAACTATTCTTACACATTGTTGGGTTTGGTTTTCTAATATTTTGTTGAGGATTTTTGGATTTTTGTTCATTAGAAATATTAATCTGTACTTTTCTTATCTTGTAATGTATTTCTCTAGTTTTGGTATTAGGGTAATGTTGTTCTCATAGAATGGGTTAGGAAGTATTTCTTAGTTACTTGTTTTCATTTTTATTTAGTTCAACATATTTTTTAAATTTCTCATAAGACTTCTTGGACCTATATGTCATTTAGAAGTATGTTATTTACTCTCCAAATATTCTGGAATTTTCTAGCTATCTTTCTGTTATTGATTTCTAATTTATTTCCATTGTTTTCTGAACACATACTTTGTTTGATTTCTATTCTTTTAAGTTTATTAAGGTGTGTTTTTGAACTAGGATATGACTCATCTTTAAGAATGTTCCATGTGAGCTTGAGAAAAATGTGTATTCTGCTGTTGTTGGATGAAATATCCTATAAATATCAATTAGCACCAATTGATCAATTGTGCTACTCAATTCAACTATATGCTTATTGGTTTTACTTCTGCTGGATCTGTCAGTTACGGATAAATGGGTATTGAAGTCTCCTGTAATAGTGGACTTGTATATTTTCCCCTGCAGTTCTATCAATTTTCCTCTACATATTTTGACCTCTGTTGTTAAGTATACAAAACCTCAGGATTGTTTTGACTTCTTGGAGAATTGGCCCCTTTTTCCTTGCTCTAAGATGTGCTTTGTCTGAAATTAATATAGCTACTTCAGCCTTACTATTATTATTAGTGTTAACATGGCATATTTTTCTCCATCCTTTATTTTCAATCTATCCTTTATATTTACAGTGAGTTTTCTGTAGACTACATATAATTGAGTCTTGTTTTCTTATCCACTCTAATAGTCTGTCTTTTAAATTGATGTCTTTAGACTATTCACATTCTAATTTATCATTCATGTATTTAGATTTAATCTCTACCTTATTTTAATTGTTTTTTATTCATTTCCCTTGTTCTTTGCCTTCTCAGATTTTAATTGAGAAATGTATACTATTTCATTTTGTCTCATCTCTTACCATATCAATTATACTTAATTCAAAAAAACATTTTCAGTGCTTGCCTAGAGTTTGCAATATACATTTGCAACTAATCTAAGTCTGCTTTCAAATAACACTGCACTGAGTCACAGGTGGTACACATACCTTATAAGAGAGAACTGCCAATACCTCACTCCCATCCCTTATAACATTCCTGTTACCCATTTCACATATCTGTAAGTTTTATTGCTACTAATAATATTTTATGGCTACTAATCTTTTGAACAAACTGTTATCTGTTAGGTCAATTAAGAGTAAGAAAAATAAAGCCAGGTGTGGTGTCTCATGCCCGGAATCCCAGTGCTTTGGGGGGCTTAGGCAGGAAAAGCACTTGAGGCTAGGGATTTGAGACAGTCTGGGCAACATAGCAAGACTTTATCTCTAGAAAAAAATTTAAATTTAGCTGAGTATGTTGGCATGTGCCTGTAGTCCCAGCTACTCAGGAAGCTGAGGTGGGAAGATCACTTGAGTCCAGGAGTTTGAGGCTGCAATGACCTGTGATTGCAGCACTGCACTCCAGCCTGGGTGACAAGGGAAGACTCTGTCTCAAAAAATAAAAATAAAATGAAGAACAAGAATAAGAAAAATTAAAGACTTTAAATGCTCTCCCTTTCTTTACATAGGTCCCAATTTCTGACCTGTATTGTTTTCCTTTTCTATGAAGAACTTCTTTTAACATTTCTTGAAAGGCAACAATTTCTCTCAATTTTTGTTTTTCTGAGTTTTTACTTCCCTTCATTTTTAAAGAACAATTTACCTAAACATACAATTCTAGGTTGGTGGCTTTTTTCTTTCAATGCTTTAAATATTTCACTCCACTCTCTTGTTGCTTGCATGGTTTTTGAAGAGACATCTGCTGTAATTCTCACCCTTTGTTCTCTATAAGCAAGGCATTCCCTCACTGTAGCTTCTTTCTAGATTTTCTATTTGTCTTTGACTTTCTGCACTTTGATTATAACATGCTTAGATGCAGATGTCTTGGTATGTATCCTGTGTGGTGTTCTCCAAACTTCCTGGATCTGTAGTTTGGTGTCTGTCAGTAATTTTGGAAAATTCTCAGTCATTATTACTTCAAGTATTCCTTTTGTTCCCTTATCTTCTTCTCCTTCTGTTATTCCCATTATGTGTTTATTATACCTTTCATAATTGTCCCATAGTTCTTGGATATTCTGTTGCTTTATTCTCAGCCTTTCTTCTCTTTGGCTTTCAGTTTGGGAAATTTTCAGTTTCACTGATATATGTTCAAGCTCACTGATTCTTTCCTCAGCCATGTCCAGACCATGTTACATAGGTAAATGTGTGCCATGGCGGTTTGCTGCACCTATCAACCCATCACCTAGGTATTAAGCCCATCATGCATTAGCTATTTTTCCTGATGCTCTCCCGCCTACCCCCCACAGGCCCAGTGTGTGTCGTTCCCCTTGTGTCCATGTGTTCTCATTCTTCAGCTCCCACTTACAAGTGAGAACATGTGGTCTTTGGTTTTCTGTTCCTGTGTTAGTCTGCTGAGGATAATGGCTTTCAGCTCCATCCATGTCCCTGCAAAGGACATGATCTCATCCCCTTTTTATGGCTGCATAGTAGTCCATGGTGTATATGTACCACATTTTATTTTTCCAGTCTATCAGTGATGGACATTTGGGTTGGTTCCATGTCTTTGCTATTGTGAATTGTGATGTATGAACATACGTGTGCATGTATCGTTATAATAGAATTACTGTACTTTTATTCCTAGCATTTCTTTCTTTCTCTTTCTTAGAGTTTCAGTCTCTCTGCTGATATTCCCCCATCTCTTCTTGCATGTTGTCCACTTTTTCTATTAGATCCCTTCGCATAATAATCATTATTTTAAATTTCCAGGCTGTTAATTCCAAAATCTCTGTCATATCTTAATCTTGTACTTGCTTGGCCTCGTCAAAATGTGCTTTTCACCTTTTAAAGTGTTGTGTAATTAGTTGTAGAAATCTAGATTATTACATATTGGGTAAAAGAAACTGAAGTAAGTTATCATGAGGTTTTATGTTTATCTAGCTAGGAGTTCAGCTGTGTTTACTTTCTTCGTGTCTTTATTAGAGGCTAAAATTTCCTCTGTTGTTGTTTTTGTCTCTGGGATTCTCTAGAGACTTCTTAAATAGGATCTAAGCCTCACAGGTCAGATGACAGCTGTGGTATCTTCTCTCACAAAACTATAGTTCTATCAGTTTTCTGAGTGACGGTTTGCCCATAACCTCAATTCTTTGGTGGATCTAAGGAAAGGTGTTGATTTCAGTATTTCAGTTTTTTTCCCTGTTTTGAGGGTGGCAGTGGTGACTTCCAAGCTCTTTGTAAGTCATGCCAGAAACCAGAAGTCCTTCAGTACTTTTCAACCTCTTTCTGTGTTGCTGTTTGCATGTTTTGTGTCTTGCTTCTAACTTCTGTGTGTATTCTACTAAAATAATTTGCATCCACGAAAATTTTATTCACTCCTTTAGTGACAGATATTTATGATACTTCTACTGTATACAGCAATGTTCTGAATATCCTAATACATGTCAATTTATCAACCTATGTGATAATTATTCTGGGTTATAAAGCCAGGATTAGAATTGTTGAATAAAATGATATATACTATCTTAAATTTAGTATTCAACCAGAATGCTACACAAATCTATATTCCCTCTGGTAGTATACAAGGGGGTCTCATTTCCCCTATGTTCTTGCCAATATTTACCACTATCTGGGTTTCTAATTGTTTATTTTTTATTTTTTATTTTTTTGAAACGGAGTCTCACTCTGTTGCCCAGGCTGGAGTGCAGTGGGGCAATCTCGGCTCACTGCAACCTCTGCCTCCTGGGTTCAAGTAATTCTCCTGCCTCAGCCTCCCAAGTAGCTGGGACTACAGGCACATGCCACCACACCTGGCTCATTTTTGTATTTTCAGTAGAGACAGAGTTTCACCATGTCAGTCAGGCTGGTGGCAAACTCCTGACCTCAAGTGATCCACCCATCTCAGCCTCCCAAAGTGCTGGAATTATAGGTGTGAGCCACCACGCCAAGCCTGTTTGTACTTTTTTTTTTTTTTGAGTAAAAATTATTATTTTTTTATTCTTTAAACTTTTCCTTCTTTGATTACTAGAGGAGTAAAGTGCCTTTTCATACTAGCTATTGGGATTTCTTTTTCTACAAATTACTTATTCATATAATTTGCATATGTTTCTTTCTTTGTATTTCATCAATTCTAAATTGTGCTTTGTTTACGTTTTAAGATCCTTGAAATTGGGACACATATTGCAATAAATTAATATCTGTTTCATCTATCTGTTATTGTATAAAAAACCACCCCAAAATCTAATTTGCTTAAAACAACAATTTCATATATTTCACAGTTCCGTGGGTTGACATGGCTTAGCTGGATGATTTTTCTCATGGTCTTGCCTAGAGTCGCTCATGAAATTGCAGCCAGATGGTGGCTGGGATTGGAGTCATGTGGAGACTCCACTGGGATTCTGAGAGATTGCTTGTTTCTCTCTCTTTCTCTCTCTCTCTCTCTCTCTCTCTCTGTGCATGTAGTCTCAGGACTTCATTTTATGGTCTCTCCAACAGACTAGCTTGACTTGTTACGTGGCATTTCAGAGCTCCCAAGAACAAGAGCTTCAAAAACTGTAGGAAGAAGCTGCAAGGTTTCTTTGACCTGGCCGCAGAAGTCATGTATTACTTCCATTCCGTTTGATTAGTCAAGTACATCATAAGGTCAGCTAGGATTCAGGAAGAATGAAACAGACTTCACCTCCTGAGGGAGGGGCAGCAAGATCACATGACAACAGAGCATGTGGTTGCAGATATTATTGTGGCCATCTTTGGAAACACAAATTGTTATGAGCTGCCATTTGGCCACAAATTTCATCTCTCTCCCACATACAAAATGCACTTAGCCTCTTCCTCAAAAGCCTCGTCTTCTTAAGTCTAAGATTTCATCATCTAAATCAGATGTGAATGGAGTCCTTTGGGTGAAGTTCCTTAGGTACTACTCCTTGAGCACAGGAGACAAGATATCTCAACCTGAAGACATTTGAACTTAAGAAACAAGATATCAGCCAGGCGTGGTGGCTCACGCCTGTAATCCCAACACTTTGGGAAGCGAAGGCAAGTGGATCACCTGAGGTCAGGGAGTTCAAGACCAGCCTGGCCAACATGGTGAAACCCCATCTCTACTAAAAATCCAAAAATTAGCCGGGCATGGTGGTGGGCACCTGTAATCCCAGTTACTTGGGAGGCTGAGGCAGAGAGAATTGCTTGAACCCGGGAGGCAGAAGTTGCAGTAAGCCAAGAGTGTACCACTACACTCCAGCTTGGGCAATAGAGCAAGACTCCATCTCAAAAAAAAAAAAGATATCTGCCATGCACACAAACCCAAAAAAGATGGTGAGACAAAGAAAGGATAAGGGCATAAATATTCCTATTGAAAAAAATTGAGAGAACAGGAAGCACACAGCAGTCACTTGTCATAGCAATTCTGGCTGGGAACACATCGCCATTCCTCAATGAGATCCCAGTCCTGCACTCATCGAAGTGCTTCTCCGTTCTGCTTCCCTCTACTTTCTGGGTTCTAAGCTCTTCCTTTTAAGTTATCTTTTCTTTTCTATAAGACAATGCCCATATTTGCAGGTCAGTATCAAACTGCTTCCTGACTATAAAAGTTTGAAGACTCAGAGGCCTCTTTTTATTTTCAACTGTCTCTCCCTTTCAGTAGCAGAATTCTTTTAAAAACTGTATGGACTGGCCGGGCGCGGTGGCTCACGCCTATAATCCCAGCACTTTGGGAGGCCGAGGCGGGTGGATCACGATGTCAGGAGATCGAGACCACAGTGAAACCCTGTCTCTACTAAAAATACAAAAAATTAGCCGGGCGTGGTGGCAGGCGCCTATGGTCCCAGCTACTAGGGAGGCTGAGGCAGGAGAATGGCGTGAACCCGGGAGGCGCAGCTTACAGTGAGCCGAGATCGCGCCACTGCACTCCAGCCTGGGCAAAAGAGCAAGACTCCGTCTAAAATAAATAAATAAATAAATAAATAAATAAATTAAAATAAAATAAAATAAAATAAAATAAAATAAAATAAAAACTGTATGGACTTCTTTTCTATCAACTTATAACCCATTCCAGTAAACAAAAGCCACACTGATAAATCACTCTAAGACAGGTTCCTCTCTACCTTGCACTGAGAAGAAAAGCGGGCTCTTAAGTTTTTTAGAAGCCTCTACTCTAACAGAAAAGGTCTAAGAAACACGTCCTTGGGATTTTTTCGTAGACTTTTTGCCTAGCTGAGAGGGTTCAGGAGGCATTATCTTAAATCTTTCTGAGGTCTAAACAAAGGTCTACAGCTGTAATCTTAAAATCTTGACCCTGAGGCCATACTTTTAGTGGCAGTGCCCTGAATTTGCTCTTTTGCTCTGTTGTCGTTTATTACTTTAATCATCTTTTACTGGAAGAGAATGGAGATGAGAAACAGTTTTCTTTTCAATCCTAAAAAATCTGGCTAAGAAATGTGTTTTCTCTAGATTCTAGTTGAAAACTGAGCAGTTACTTCTTTAGCTCATCTCCAACTTTACCTTATCACATGCAGCTGAAAGAAACCAGCTGGTACATTCAACATCCTAGGTGGATACTTCCTTAGTCACCTTATCACAGGCTGAAGCATTGCTAAACTTTCTGCCACTACATTACACAAGCGACCTTTTTTCTAGCTCCCAATACAAAATGTATTCCTTGTCCTTCCAGCTTTTACAAAGAATTTCTTAGAGGCCCTTCCAGATTCTTCTCATCACCTGGTCCCCAAACCAATACCACATATCTTAGATTTTTGTGAAATCATCAGCCTTTCATAGTACCAGTCTCTGTTTTGGTGATAAATTGTTGCGTGCCAACCACTCCAAAACTTAGCAGTTTAAAGCAATTATCATTTTCTTAGTTCTCATGGTTCTATGGTTGACTGGGGTAAGGTGAGAGGTCTCCCATGGGGTACCCCAAGCAGTTAGAGGATACCTAGAGCTGGAATTACCTGAAGATTTGACTAGGATACTGGGACAACTTAACCTCTCTCACCCTCCAGATAGACTTAGGTCCTCTCTACCTAGTCTCTCCAGCAAGTACTCCAGTAACACTTGTTACAAGGCAGGTCAGGCATCCCAAGTGCAAATGTGTCAAGAGACAGTGGAAGTTGCAAGGCTTCTATAACCTAGCTCTACAAGACACACAACACCAGCACCACAGCACCCTGTTGGTCAAGTGAGTCACAGGGCTGGACTGGATTCAAGAATAGTAAAAATAGACTGGAATTCTTGGAGAAGCAGTGTCAAGGACACATGGCAAAAATTCCTGTGGTGCATTAAAATATGCATGTCAAACAGGTGCAGTTTATGGTACATAAATTACATCTCAACCAAGTTTTTGGTTTTGTTTGTTTTTGAGATGGAGTTTCGCACTTTCACCAGTGATTCTCCTGCTTTGGCTTCCTGAGTAGCTGGGATTACAGGCATGAGCCATCTCGCCTGGCTAAGTTTTGTATTTTTGGTAGAGACGGGGTTTCACCATGTTGGCCAGGCTGGTCTTGAACTCCTGGCCTCAGATGATCCACCCGCCTCAGCCTCCCAAAGTGCTAAGATTACAGGCATGAGTCACCACACCTGGCGATAAAGTTGTTTTTAAAGGGTATGTCTGTTGGAAGATATGCAGTGATATGCATCTTTGGAAACAGTCTGCCACAGCATTTTGCACGGTTGCTGTCAGGTAGGCCGTGGTCATGATTTACTTGCCTTTCCCTCTTTATGCATAATCTTAGTTGTTTTTCCATTGACATTCCCATTGAACAACCACCATCTCTCAGTGTTCCAATCAACAAACCATTTAATAAGCAGTTGAAAAAGGAATCTGTAATTCTAGTTGTTGCTTGAAATCTTTCAGCGATAAGTTCTTGTAAGATCAAACCATTTTGAGCATGAAGAGCTGCAGAATGGTTTTCAACAGTTTGCAAAACAGCCCCAGAGACAACAGCGAGGCATCCTTTTAGAAAATGTCCTGTGATGTCACAGACCACACAACCTTGTATAAAAGCACAGAATCTGAAAGTGATTCAGAAGAATTACATTCTAAATAAAAGTAAGTTTTAGTAAAACTTAATATCAGAGACGAAGATGGGAGGGAGGCAGTGGACAGAAAAGCTAGCCGACATTCTAAATATATCATTGCTATTTCATGACAGGACAATAAATATTTAGGTTGAACAATATGGAAGTGTCCTTCTTATAGATCCAAACCATCAATGGTGAAGAACCTCTTGATTTGTAGCCTAATGAGTCCTACAGAATTCTGAGGAAAGATAGCCCAACACAGAAGGCACTTAAACAGAAAAATGGATAGCATGGTATTTATCTGTCAAGATGAGGTGAGAGAAGTTAAATTATATATTATTGTTTGATGACAGACAAGGCCTAGGAACTTAGCACTGTGTGATTCTGTGATGAGTCTGCGCCATATACTGAAATTGTATATTCATGATCATGGACCATTTCAAAATGGTAGCAAAATTACCACGATCCTACTTCTCTCCTACTTTTCAGAAAGTTTACTTTCCTATAATTGAGTGCCTTCTTTTTATTAAGAATCTGAAGTGTTTCTCAGTCTTATCTTCTCTTGTCTCTTTCTTTACTAATTAGCCTTCTATTATTGATAGTTCCATTTTCCTTCTTACTGAAAGGTATCATTTCTTTTTTCTTTCTTACTCACTGTCATTCTAGTAGTGTCCATAGCTGGCAATAACCTGAATGCATTGCACAGGCATTTTTGTGAATCAAATAATCTATCTTGGAAATGTACAATAACAAAGGAAATAATTGAATGGCCACTAATGAACTATTTATGTCTGAGCATTATAAAAAGAATGCACAAATTTTTCTAGAATCAAGGTAGTAAGAAAATGTTTTTTCCTCTAGTGATTGAATAGAAGAGACTTTACCCTTGATTGGCCACTAAACAAACAAAGAAAGAATCCTGGAAGAGAATCTGTAATCTCAGCACCCTCTGAAAAGTCACTGGACTGACTGCTTTAGCAACTGTCATTAATAGTGCAATTACTGGCATTGACCAAAAGAGGGCAGTTAAATGCTATAATGAGATAATGAGAGCACTGTGTAATAAGACATCAGTTGTTAAAGTGTTGTCATAAGGAAGAAGAAACAGAGGAAAAGGTCATGAATAGAAAAAAAAAAGTGTTTTTAAAAAAACATAAAATTATACATATGCCAAGAACAAATAAGATCGTTTGGTCAATCCTAAGTTTCTGTGTACACAGATTATTAGAGAAAAATACTTTTTAATCATTCTATTTGTAAAGTCATCAGAGAAGGAAAACATAATCTCACTTCCTAATATTTCATATACGCAATCTAAGCTGGTTTTCTCATTCTTCTATTCTCAGTAAAAGCAGAGAGTAGCCATCAAAAACAACAAATGAGCGAGGACAAAGAGAATAGATGTGGAGGTAAAGAGATAAGCCTTGAATGTAATAACTAATGTTTTATTTAGCAATCATCTACCTTATACGTGTGACCAACTTATTGAATGAACAGAATTCATATATTACAATCAGGAAAGAGCTTTATTCTCCAACCAGAGCCTCCATACCCTTGGACAACTTATCAGACAAATCAGTTAGCTCTTCTAATAAATTCAAGCTACTCTTAACAGTCTCATTTGACTATCTGAAAAAGTTTAATCCAATCTCAATTAAAATGTTATTCTTATAACCAATTCATTTTTGGTTTTGGTTTTTTTTTTTTGTTTTTTTTTTTGTTTTTTTTTTTTTTCTTTTTGAGACAGAGTCTCACTTTGTCACCCAGGCTGGAGTGTAGTCCACGATGTCTGCTCACTGCAGCCTCCACCTCCCAGGCGGAGAATCAAGCGATTCTCCTATCTCAGCCTCCTGAGTAACTGGGATTACAGTTGCCTGTCACCACACCCAACTAATTTTTGTTCTCCTCTACATACAGCTCTCACAAACCAGCAGTGGGGAAGTGCTGCTGCCCTCCAGCCTCAAGAGATGCGGAATTGGAAGAAAAGGGAAAAGTCTTGCTCTGGTACTATTGTTATCTGGCCGTGATTTTGTGGAAGATACCTGGGATGGTTTTTTGATGTGTCAGCTTTACTAGGCAATAGTCCCCTGTTACTCAATCCAACACTAATCTATTTATTGAAGGTATTTTGTAGATTTCATTAAAGTCCGTAACCAGTTGATTTTAAGGAAGGGAAAGTATCCTAGATAATCTAAGGGTGAAATTGGTTCAATATCAGTTGAAAGGTCTTAAGAGTGGTATTAAGGCTTCCCTGATAAACATGAATTTCTACCTATAGACAGCAGCTTCAGCAGCTTCGGCTTCTGCTAGAGAGTCCCAGCCTGCCCTTCCTGGCAGCCTGCCTTATGAATTTTGGAATTGCCCAGCCGTGAGCCAATTCCTTGCAGAGTCTTGCTCTGTTGCCCAGGCTGGAGTGCTGTGGCACAATCACAGCTTATTGCCATCTTGAACTCCTGAGCTCAAGCGAGTCTCCAGCCTCAGCCTCCTGAATAGGTAGGACTATAGGCAAGCACCACCACACCCAGCCAATTTTTTATTTCTTTAAGGACTGTGGAGTCCCACTATGCTGCCCAGGCTGGTCTCAAACTCCTGGCCTCAAGCAAGCCTCCTGTCTTGGCCTCCCAAAGCACTGGGATTACAAGCATGAGCCACTGCTGTACATCTTTTAACACAGCCAGGTCTCACTGAATTACAGAGATATGTTCTGATAAATGTAACCCTAAGCAACGTTGTTTTGTGCAAAGGTCATAGATTGTATTTACACAAACCTAGATGGGATAGCCTACTCCACACCTGGGCTGTGTGGTATAGCCGATTGCTCCTAGGCGGCAAACCTGGACTGCATGTTACTGTAGGCAATTGTAACAAAATGGCACATATTTGTGTATCTAAATGTATCTAAAGATAGAAAAGGTACCATCAAAATACAGTATAAAATATTTATGGTACACCTCGATAGGGCTCTTACCATGAATGGGGTTTGCAGGACTGGAAGTTGCTCTGGGTGAGTCAGTGAGTGGTGAGTGAATGTGAAAGGCTAAGACATTACTGTACATTACAGTAGACTTTATACACACTGTAATACTCAAGCTACACTAAATTCATTTAAAATTTTTTTCTACAGTTTTCATAAAGGTTTATTTCATGATTGGTGGGTAGTGCATTTAACAGTTAAATATACTTAAATAATATGTAGGTGGCTGCATGGTTACAGCATATTGGTAACTAGATACATAACCAATTCAACTAGAAACCAGCTAATGAGTAGCTGTTTAAATATTTAAAATATAGCTCTTGTTTAGATCCTTTGTTTTGATCACCTTCTTTGTGGGGAGAGTCTGCTGGTCATAATGAAAATGTATTAAAGCCAAATCTTCTGATATCCATTGCCATTTCTTTCAACTGGATTAAGTCTCCAACTCCAGGACAAACCCAGGTGTTTGGCCTCTTCTATTAGTGTGCTTTTTAGCTAGCAGAGCAGAAAGTGCAAGCTTCACAGCAGGCCTCAGAGTCTGCGTGTAAAAGAAGTCTCTTTCTTTCCACTCCGATTAAACTAGAGTTGTTGACTTTTGCAAAAACAGAAGCAGTGAAATGCAACCGATATTTAGCGTCAATAACAAAATGAGTACAGTTGGTACTTAATGTCCAAGCAAAGTTTACTGAAGTGTCAAGATTGTCACATACCTTCTGATAAACTGAGCGTCCAAATTCTGTCCCATTATTATTAGTGTGAAGCTCGAAGTCCCCCATCCAGTAGCCCACTGCAGAGTTATTCCTTGTCAGCTTTGACTTGGCACTGTCAGTGGTCATCTGGTACCCAGCAAGCCAGCCCTCGTAATCAAAGATGGCTGAAGCACAGATTGCAGGTCCAGCAAAATCAAAATTAACATCACAAGCAAGGTTTCTGCATTCCCTCTTGCAAGAGGACTTGATTTTACCACTTTTGTTTCCTGTGATTGCAAAGAAGGTGGTATCAAATATTAGTTTCAAACCTTGACAAACCTGGTCCAATTGTGATTTCTGTTCCCAGAGTATTATCAGCGTCTCATTTTTCTGGGAAAGTCACACTATACTCACACCGTTTATATTTGGTCTCCAAAACCCCAAAAGCTTTTCCAGTGTCTGTATTAAATGAACCAGATGTTGAGAATCCCACAGCACTTCATGACTTTGTTCTCATATCCAATTTTACCAACCCCAAACCAAATCCTTTGTTAAAAATATCTCTGGCAGCTTTGCCAAGGTTAACATATGATGAAGAAATACACACTGGCCACAAGCAGGTCTGCCCATAGGTCGCCATGGTGAGGCCACAGTAAGAGGTGATCTGGTGGTCTCCTAAGGAGGGCCACGGCCACCAGTCCGCTCTCAGCTGAGGCTGCCCAGCCGGCTCACAGTCAGGCTGCACCTGCCGTGAAGTGAAGTCTCTTTCTTCAGTAGTAAATTAACCTTAGCTTATTCTAATTTTTTTACTTAATAAACTTTTTCCTTTTTTTGTTAACTTTTATTTTAGGTTCAGTGGGGGTACATGTGCAGGATTGTTACATGGGTAAATTGCATGTTGCGGGGGTTTTGTGTACAAACGATTTTGTTACCCAGGTATGAACACATTACCCAAGAGGCAGTTTTTCCATCCTCACTCTCTCCCAACCTCCACTCTCAAGTAGGCCTCAGTGTCTTTTGTTCCACTCTGCCTCCCTGTATACTGAATGTTTAGCTCCCACTTATAAGTGAGAACACGTGGTATTTGGTTCTCTGTTCCTACATTAGTTTGCTTAGGGTAATGGCCTCCAGCTCCATCCATGTTGCTGCAAAGAACATGATTTTACTTTTTTACAGCTGTATAGTATTTCATGGTGTATATGTACCACATTTTCTTTATCCAGTCCACCGTTGAGGGGCGTCTGTCTCTGCCATTGTGAATAGTGCTGCAATGAACCTGCACATGCATGTGCATTTTTGGTAGAACAATTTATATTCCTTTGGGTATATACCCAGGGATGAGATTGCTGGGTTGAATGGTAATTCTGTCTTTTTTTTTTTTACTTTAAGTTCCAGGGTACATGTGCAGAACGTGCAGTTTTGTTACATAGGTATACATGTGCCATGTTTGTTTGCTGCACCCATCAACCCGTCACCTGCATTAGGTATTTCTCCTAGTGCTATCCCTCCCCTAGCTCCCTACCCCCCGACAGGCCCTGGTGTGTGATGTTCCCCTCCCTGTGTCCATGTGTTTTCATTGTTCAACTCCCACTTATGAGTGAGAACATGCGGTGTTTGGTTTTCTGTTATTGTGACAGTTTGCTGAGAATGATGGTTTCCAGTTTCATCCACGTCCCCGCAAAGGACATGAACTCATCCTTTTTTATGGCTGCATAGTATTCCATGGTGTATATGTGCCACACTTTCTTTATCCAGTCTATCATTGATGGACATTTGGGTTGGTTCCAAGGTAGTTCTGTCTTAAGTTCTTTGAGAAATCTCCAAACTACTTCACTTTTTTGTATTAACACACAGTTTACCACACAAATGTATTGTACAGCTACACAAAAATATTTTCTTTCTTTATATTCTTATTATATAAGCTTTTTACTATTTAATTTTTTTTTACTTTTTAAATAGTTTTGTTAATAACTAAGACACAAACACATACATTAGGCTAGGCCTACACAGCATCAGGATCATCAATATCACTATTCTGCTTCCTCATCTTGTCCCACTGGGAGGTCTTCAGGGGCGATAACACTCATGAGGCTGTCCTTTCCTGTGATAACAATGCCTTGTTCTGGAAAACCTCCTGAAGGGCCTGCCTGAGACTGTTTTACAATTAACTAATTTTTTAATAGATAAATATAAAGAACGTACTCTAAAATGACAATAAAAAGTATAATGGCCAGGCGTGGTGCCTCACACCTGTAACCCCAGCACTTTGGGAGGCCGAGGTGGGCAGATCATCCGTGGTTGGGAGTTTGAGACCAGCCTGGCCAACATGGTGAAACCCCGTCTCTACTAAAAATACAAAAAATGAGCCAGGCATGATAGTGCATGCCTGTAATCCCAGCTACTTGGGAGGCTGAGGCGGGAGAATCCCTGGAACCCGGGAGGCAGAGGTTTCAGTGAGCCGAGATCACACCATTGCACTCCAGCCTGGGTGACAAGAGTGAAACTCCATCTCAAAAAAAAAAAAAGTATAGTATGTTAATTACATAAATCAATAACAGAGGCACGTATTGTCGCCAGGTTTTCTGTATCATACATAACCGTATGTGCTATAGTTTTTACACAACTGGCAGTGAAGTAGGTTTACACCAGCATCACCACGAACACATGAGTAACGAGCAATGTGTTGTGCTGTGATGTTGTGACAGCTATGATGTCCCTAGAGATAGGATGTCACTAGGAATTTCTCACCTTCGTTATAATCTTATGGATATTCTTATGTCAGATATGTGATCCATTGTTAACCAAAACATCATTATGCAGCGCATGACTGTGTTTTGTATCTCTTCTCCAGGTTCTGCTTCTCTGGTTGAAACCTGACTGGTACAATACACAAACACCAATTGTCCCTCATGGTGTCCTTCGATGGGTCTTAGGAGATCCTACACAGAGATACCTCCCTGGGGAATTTCTGCAGGGCATCATTCCCCGATACAGGTGAGACGCTCTCTGGAAGGCCTCCTGTGACTTTACCTTAGCTCTCAACTTCTAGTGAAGCATCCAACATGGCTTTTTTCTTGTAGGCTCTCCTCAGCAATAGGGAGTCCGCTTGGATGAAGCCCTCCGTAGAGGACTGAAACCCACATCCGCTTCTTCTGGGATGAGGGGAGCTCATATACCCGCTCACCAAATAACAAAGCTGCACCTTGAAGCCACCCCACCTTACCCTGTCATCAGGAGCAACTTCTGCTAACTTCTCACCACTGGGCCTCTCTAAACAATAGTCACACAGAAGTGTCTTTGTCCTCTTCAATAAGGGACATGGGTCACGTTCTTCCAAACACTTTTTTGTTCTCCATGCTGTCTCAAATTTACAAGCTCCCGTAGTCAAGCAAGCGTAGAGTCAAGGAGTAAGACTCTGTCCACCTTCAGCAAGCAGCGCCCAATCTCTCCAAAGTGCCCTCTTGTTTCACCTCTCACTTGGAATCAGGGTGGGAGGGGATATACCCCAGTCATCCTTTTCGGTTTGTTTTAAGAGTCTCATTCTGTCACCCTAGCTGGAGTGCAGTGGTATGATTGTAGCTCACTGTAGCCTCTATCTCCCAGTCTCAAGCAATCCTCTCTCGCCTCAGCCTCCCTGGTAGCTGGGACTACAGACGTGCACCACCATGCCCAGCTAACTTTTTTATTTTTTTATTTTTATTAGAGATGACGACTTGCTATGTTCCCCAGGCCAGTCTTGAACTCCTAAGCTCAAGCAATCTTCCCGCCTTGGCCTCCCAAAGTGCTGGGGTTACAAGTGTAAGCCACCACACCAGACGCCAGCAATCTTTCAATTCACAAATTCTTTAAAATAATTTGTCTCTGCAATCATGTAATCACCGGCAGGTTCTTCCTGCCCTCTGCACAGGCGACAGCAATTCACTGAGACTACGGCACAGCCGTAAAGAAAGAGTTTGATTGACAGGAGGCTAACTCATGGAGTAGAACCAGAAGTATCACTCAAATCAGTCTCCGGGAAGGCTCGAAGTTTAGGGGTTTTAAAGGATAGTTGGTGGTCAGAGGACTAGAGAATGGGGAATATTGATTGATTGGGGTCAAATCACAGGGGTGTGAAAAATAGTCTTCAGGCACTGAGTTGCCTCTGGGTAGGGCCGCAGGACTGATGAGTTGCAGGTCTGGCTCGAGTCAGCTGGTCTTGAGAAATGTAACAGTCTGAAAAAAATCTCAAAAGGTCAGTTTTGGGTTCTATAATAGTAGATGTTATCTATAGGAGTAATTGGGGATGTTACAAATCTTGTGACCTCCAGAACAACGGCTGGTTATCATTTAACTTTGCCCACATTTCAGCAGAATTCAGGCCCCTCTCATAATCCTAACCTGTGGCCTTTCATTGGTTGTACAGAGGTGGTTTAGTTTTAGGAAAGGGCTATTATCATCTTTGCTTTAAGGTTAAAGTATAAATTAAGTGCCTCCCGAAGTTAGTTTGGCCTACACTGAGGAATCACCGAAGACATCTTGTAGCTTAGAAGCAAAATGGAGTCGACTATGTCAGTTTTCTCTACTGTCATAATTTTGCAAAGGTGACTTCATTAAGTCTCTATCTTTTCCTGATATAGTCTGTTGGTAATTGTCCTTAGACCAGTTTTGGAAAGTCCTGTAGGGTATGCTAAGAACTCTCTTTGGAATATAGGATTTCTTAACACCTATTGTTCTCAGCTTTAGATTTTAGCCAAAATTCTGAGTCAACCAAAAAATAATCTCTTTCTAGTATTTTGTTATACTCATCACTGAGTAGCTTTTTGCACCCTCAAAAAAATCAATTAATCATAGGTGAGCTTCTGTGATGAGTAATTTTATGTGTCAGCTTAACAGGGCCATGAAATATCCAGATACCTGGTTAAGTATTACTTCTGAGTGTGTCTGTTCAGATGTTTCCACTAGAGATTAGTATTTACATTAGCGGACTGACTAGAGCAGATGCCCTACGTGGTTGAGCATCATCCAATTCAGTGAAAGTCTGAACAGAACAAAAAGACAAGGGAAAGGACAGTTCTCTCTCTTTCTCTCTCTCTCTCTCTCTCTCTCTCTTTCGCCCCCCGTCTCTCTCTCTCTGCTCACTGTTTGAGGTGGGATACCAGTCTTCTGCCCTCAGACTGTGACTTACATCATCAGCACTCCTGGTTCTCGGGTCTTCAAACTTGACTGGAACTTATACCATCAGACCTCTAGTTCTCAGGCATTTGGACTTAGACTAGAACTCACACCATCAGTTCTCCTGGTTCTCAGAATTTGGGGCTTGGACTGGACTACATCACCAGCTTTCCTGAGTCTCCAGCTTGCAGATACCAGACTGTGGGACTTCTCAGCTTCCAAAATCATATGAGCCAATTCCTCATGATGAATCTCTTTCTATATCCTATTGATTCTGTCTCTCTGGAGAACCCTGATTCATATAGATTTTGGTATGGAGGACTAAGCTCTGATTTTTTATCTTGCCCAAATTCTTACCTAAGGGGTCTAGGGAATCATGCCCTACAAACCATAAATTCTCATCAGATGGGTTTTATTTGACCCTATGTATCGTGACTTACTTTTCAATCTGACGCTGGCATAACATTACAAGACAATGAAAAAGTATTTCACCCCAAAATATATTTCCTGGCCATACCTTGAAATTGCCCTGCAAAGTCTCTTCTGGGAAAAATCCATAGAATCCCCTTTCCCCTTTGTTTTCCTTCCTTCCTTTCCAGATCCAGGAGATAATCAACTGAGAGCAAGGCACCCTTTTAGGTCTGATAAGAAACATTTCACAACCTGCTCTCTCTGAAGTCTGCTATCTGAGAGATTCCTCTGCACAATAAAACTTGGTCTCCACAATCCTTTATCTTCACCTGAACACTCCTTTCTGTCGATCTCAGGTCTTTGTTGTGGGTTGAACTATGTCTCCCCAAAAAAGATATGCTGAAGCCCTAACCCTCAGTACCACAGGATGTGACCTTCTTTGGGAATCGGGTTGTTGAAGATGTAATTAAAGATGAGGTCATTGTGGAGTACTGTGGGCCCCTAATCCAATATGACGGGTGTCCTTATAAGAAGACAATCATGTGAAAAAAGACACAGGGAAAATGCCATTTGAAGACAGAGGATTTGAGTGATCGGTTACAATCCAAAGAATACATGGGGCTCTTGGAAGCTGGGAGAGATGCATGGAACAGATTCTCCCCGAGAAGGAACCAACCCTGCCAACACCTTGACTTTGGGCCTCCAGAACTATCAGACAATACATTTCTGCTGGCTTTAGCCACCAGGTTTGTGGTACTTTGTCAGGAAATTAATATGAGTCAGACAAACTCAACCAATTATCAGCCAGAAAATATTTAAATTTACCTGTAGCCTGGAAGCCCTTACTTTGAGTTGTCCCACCTTCCTGAATGAAACCAATGTATTTCTTAAGTGTATTTGATTGACGTCTCATGCCTCCCTGAAACATATGAAACTAAGCTGTGCCCCGACCACCTTAGGCATATGTTCTCAGGACCTCCTGAGGGCTGTGTCATGGGTCATGGTCACTCATATGTAGCTCAGAATAAATCTCTTAAAATGTTTTACAGAGTTTGACTATTTTTGTTGACAATATTTTGGCGCCCAAATACATGGGGCCTCAGAGAAGACTCAGGACGCTGAAAGACTAGCCCGAATCCAGAGCTAAGGTCCCAGCAGGGGCCCATCGAAGTCCCACTGAGTTCAAGTTTCTCTCCTGGTGGAACTGGTAAGTCCCCCTGAGCCCCAGACCTCCCTTTGGTTGACGGTCCTTGATTTATTCTGAGCTGGTTTTCTCCTAGGAAATTGTTGTTTAAGGATCCCAATTCTACTTCAGAGATGCATTCTAAAGGGAGTTCTCTATTGCTTTTTCTCCTAAAATTTACCTTGATTCAGTTTGTCTGTGTGCATTTGCGTGAGGAACTGAACTGTTGTTTTCATAGCTAAATGAGACTGAGTTTTTTAGCTCTGAAGAGAAAGGGCATTTGCTCCTCCCAGCTGAAAGGTGCCCCTGGGTGACCAGCGGCCTCACAGGAGTGTCTGGGGGGTTGAGCCCTCACCACGTGCAGCAGCCCTGGAGGGAAATCCCCAAAAAGAATTAATTCTAAAATTGTAAAATTAATTTCTGCCCACACTCTCATGCCGTTGCAACCTAGGCCTCCACAATTTGACCATTCTCTCACTACCCCCTGCCGGGAGATCCCATCTGGTGTGCTCACTGCAATACTTGTTAAATTGAAAACAGGTCACCCTATCTTGTCAACCTTTACACAGAACATCCCCACTCCTCTTTGCCTTAACTACAAGCCAACTGTTTCTTAAAAATTATCTCCTCACAAAATGAGGCTACTAAGTTGCAACGAGAGTGGAAGTAGTGGAAGAGAGGAAAGTCAGCATTTTTGTTATTGTTGTTTTCCTTGCTGACTCCAGACCATTGTTTCTTCATCATAGAAAAATGGTTCCTTTAGGCTGGGCACAGTGGCTCACGCCTGTAATCCCAGCACTTTGGGAGGCCAAGGGGCGGCGGATCACAAGGTCAGGAGTTCGAGACCAGTCTGACCAACATAGTGAAACACTGTCTCTACTAAAAACACAAAAAATTAGCCAGGTGTGGTGGCAGGCCGCTGTAATCCCAGCTACTTGGGAGGCTGAGGCAGGAGAATTACGTGAACCCAGGAGGTGGAGCTTGCAATGAGCCAAGATCTCACCATTCCACTCAAGCCCGAGCGACAGTGCCAGACTCCATCTCAAAAAAAAAAAAAAAAAAAATGGTTCCTTTAATGGATAGTGATAATGGCTGCACAACAGGGTGAACGTAATTAATGTCACTGAATTATACACTTAGAAATGGTTAAAGTGATAAACTTCATATTATGTACACTTTATCACAATAAAAACAACACCCTCAAAAAATGGCTTCTTTGAGGCACATGCCACCTGCTCACCCCATCCACTACCCCTTCTCATCACTTTCATCTTCAAACTTTTTCCTTCCCTCTCAATAATCCAAGACTTTGCCCAGAACTCAGTCCATCTTCTCTCTTCCAAGTTAGATATCACAACTGCAAAAATTAACTACAGATCAAAATGTGAAACCAAATAATAATTAAAGCCAGTTTAAGAGAGGGCAGGGCACAGTGGCTCACACCGTAATCTCAGCACTTTGGGAGGCCAAGGCGGGTGGATCACCTGAGGTCAGGAGTTTGGCCAATATGGCGAAATCCCGTGTCTACTAAAAAGACAAAAATTAGCCGAGTGTGGTGGCACGTGCCTGTAATCCCAGCTACTTGGGAGGCTGAGGCATGAGAATCGCTTGAACCCGGGAGGCGGAGGTGGTTGCAGTGAGCCGAGATCATGCCATTGCGCTCCAGCCTGTGCAACAGAGAGAGACTGTCTCAAATAAATTAATTAATTAAAAATATAAACTTATTAGAAAAAAAAATTTGGAAAAATACAAGTAAAATCCCAAGCAGGCAATTCTAGGTGGAATACCAAAATCCACAATAAGGGGAAAACAATGACAGTTTTGACTTTGTTAAAACTTAAAATGAGGAGGGGGGATTGGGGAGATATTCTTCAAAATATACCAAATTTCAGTTGGAGAGGAGGAATAAGTTCAAGAGGTCTATTGTGCAACGAAGTAACTGTAGTTAATAACAGCTTATTCAGGCCGGGGGCCGCGGCTCACGCCTGGAATCCCAGCACTTTGGGAGGCCAAGGCAGATGGATCACTTGAGATCAGGAGTTCAAGACCAGCCTGGCCAACATGGTGAAACCCCGTCTCTACTAAAAATACAAAAATTAGCCAGGCCTGGTGGTGCACGCCTGTTATCCCAGCTACTTGGGAGGCTGAAGCAGGAGAATCGCTTGAGTCCGGGAGGCAGAAGTTGCAGTGAGCCGAGATTGCACCATTGCACTCTAGCCTGGGCAACAAAAGTGAAACTCCATCTAAAAAAAATAAAAATAAATAAAAAATTAAAACACACACACACACACAAAATGTACTGTATTCTTGAAAATTGCTAAGAAAATAGATTTTGCCTTTCTGCCCTCGGACGCCACCGAGGAAGCGTCGTTAAAGACTCTCTTCTCCCTGCCGTCATGTCTAAGTCAGAGTCTCCTAAAGAGCCTGACCAGCTGAGGAAGCTCTTCATTGGAGGGCTGAGCTTTGAAACAACCAATGGGAGCCTGAGGAGCCACTGTGAGCCTGGGGAATGCTCAGGACTGTGTGGTAATGAGAGTCCCAAACACCAAGCGCTCCAGAGGCTTTGGGCTTGTCACCTATGCCACTGTGGAGGAGGTGGACGCAGCCATGAATGCAAGGCCACACAAGGTGGATGGAAGAGTTGTGGAACCAGAGAGCTGTCTCAAGAGAAGATTCTCAAAGACCAGGTGCCCACTTCACTGTGAAAAAGATGTTTCTTGATTGCATGAAAGAACACACTGAAGCCTCCTGTAATCCCAGCACTTTGCGGGGCCGAGGCGGAGGATCAAGAGGTCAAGAGATCGAAACCATCCTGGCCAAAATGGTGAAATCCCATCTCTACTAAAAATACAAAAATTCCCTGGGCGTGGTGGCGCACGCCTATAGTCCCAGCTACTCAGGAGGCTGAGGCAGGAGAATCGCTTGAACCCAGGAGGCAGAGGTTACAGTGAGCCAAAATCATGCTATTTCTCTCCAGCTTGGGTGACAGAGCCAGACTCTGCCTCAAAAAAAAAAAAAAAAGAAAAGAAAAGAAAAGAAGAAGAAGACACTGAAGAACATCACCTAAGAGGTTATTTTGAACAGTTTGAAAAAATTGAAGTGATTGAAATCATGACTGACTGAGGCAGTGGCAAAAAAGGGGGTTTTGCCTTTTGTAACCTTTGACAACCATGACTCGGTGGATAAGACTGTCATTCAGAAATACCATACTGTGAATGACCACAACTGTGAAGTTAGGAAGGCGCTGTCAGAGCAAGAGATGGCTAGTGATTCATCTAGCCGAAGAGGTCGAAGTGGTTCTGGACACTTTGGCGGTGGTCGTGGAGGTGGTTTTGGTGGGAGTGACAACTTTGGTAGTGGAGAAAACTTCATGGTCGTGATGGCTTTGGTGGCAGCCATGGTGGTGGTGGATATGGTGGCAGTGGGGATGGCTATAATGGATTTGGTAATGATGGAAGCAATTTGGGAGGTGGTGGAAGCTACGATGATTTTGGTAATTACAACAATCAGTTTTCAAATTTTGGACCCATGAAGGGAGAAATCTTTGGAGTCAGAAGCTCTGGCCCCTGTGGTGGTGGAGGCCAATACTTGACCAAACCAAGAAACCAAGGTGCCTATGGCGGTTCTAGTAGCAACAGTAGCTATGGCAGTGGCAGAAGATTTTAATTAGGAAACAAAGCTTAGCAGGACAGGAGAGCCAGAGAAGTGACAGGGAAGCTACAGGTAACAACAGATTTGTGAACTCAGCCAAGCACAGTGGTGGCAAGGCCTAGCTGCTACAAAGAAGATATGTTTTACACAAATACTCATGTGTATGGGCAAAAAACTTGAGGACTGTGTTCGTGACTAATTGTATAACAGGTTATTTTAGTTTCTGTTCTGTGGAAAGTATGAAAGCATTCAACCAAGGGTTTTAGTGTAGACTTCTTTTTTTGCACCCATGCTGTGGATTGCTAAATGGAATAGTCTGATCGTGATGCCGAATAAACATCTTTTTTTTTTTTTTTTTTTTGAGACGGAGTCTCGCTCTGTCGCCCAGGCTGGAGTGCAGTGGCCGGATCTCAGCTCACTGCAAGCTCCACCTCCCGGGTTTACGCCATTCTCCTGCCTCAGCCTCCTGAGTAGCTGGGACTACAGGCGCCGCCACCACGCCTGGCTAATTTTTTGTATTTTTCAGTAGAGATGGGGTTTCACCATGTTAGCCAGGATGGTCTCGATCTCCTGACCTCATGATCCGCCCGTCTCGGCCTCCCAAAGTGCTGGGATTACAGGCTTGAGCCACCGTGCCCGGCCGAATAAACATCTTTTTTAAAAAAGAAAAAGAAAATAGATTTTAAGTGTTCTCACCCCACACACATAAATATGTGAGGTAATGCATATGTTAATTAGCTCATTTACCCATTCCACAATGTATATATATTTCAAAACAACATGTTATATGTTGTAATATATACAATTTTTATTTGTCAATTAAAAAAAAAAACAAAAACAAGTCATCCACAGTGATACACACCTGTGGTCCCAGCTACTCAGGAGGTTGAGGCAGGAGCATCACTTGAGCACAAGAGGTCGAGGCTACAGTCAGCCATGATCACAGCACTGCACTCCAGCCTGGGCAAAAACGTGAGCACCTGTCTCTAAAATACACACACACACACACACACAGACAGTCACACACAGACACACACAGATACACACACACACAGACACACACAATTTTTAAAAAAACTTATAATGCATGAATAGAAAGAAAATAAATGCTCCATAATGTTTTAAGAAAACAAATAATATAAAATATTTGCAACACATATGACTGACAAGCAGGTGGCATGTGCCTCAAAGAGTGCCTACAGATTGATAAGAAAAAAAGACAAAAAAAAAAAGCAAACCCTGATAGACTGAATAGCCAAAGGATATAAACATGAAACTCAGAGTAAATACAAATAACTAACTTACTTGAGAAGATGCTCAAAGCCAGTAGTAGTCTGGAAAGCACAAATGATGACAAAGCTATAACATCCCTCTTTCCCCACAAAAATAGTAATAATAATAATTAGCCAGAATTGAAAACATTGAGAACACATGGAGCTGAGAGGGACCTAGGTCGGGTACCGTCATCCGTTGCCGGCGGGAGTAAAATTGCTCCAGCCTTTTTGAAAAGTAATCCATTTGTATTATTAACACTTTTGCTTTGGCATTTGTTTTGGCTCATGATTTCAAAACACGAGAAAACAGAATACATGTACAAAAATGTTCACTGTGATGTTTTATTTCGTCTCCTACACTATTACTCCCAAATCTTTTCCTATACATGTCCCTCACTTCAGGGACCCTATTATTTGGTTTTCTCGCCTACTTCTCTTTTCTGACACCTCTTCTCTTCCCCTGAAACCACGCTGTAACATCCTCTCCCTCCATCCTTCTTGCTATTTGATTTCTCTATTTTTATGACTAATCCCATGTGGCCTGCTGCCAAAAATTATGCAATAGTACAGACTGAAATCACTAAAAATATATGGCCTCCTGCCGCAGTCAAGCTCGCAGAGCTGCCCAGCAATGTCGTGCCTCCAGGCAGATATCTCTCTTTGCCGTTTGTGATTATTCCAAAATTCCGCTGTCCACAGACCCCCAAACCTATTATTTCCTCTCTCCTTCTTAGTACATGACCTTGTCTTTGATTTCACTGAGAAAATGAAGTTCACCAGGCAAGAACAGTTTATTTTCCTATCACTTGTAATAAACCCATCAGAATCCTCACCCATCTTTCCTTCTTCCGTGGGAAAGGGGCACTCTTCACTCTTTCTACCCAAGGTTACTTCTTCCAGTTGTCCAGTCAGCTTCATATTCATCCACTGACTCAAGAATTTTGGTCTCTAAAGGATTCTCTCTCACATGCTTATTTTTTATTTTTTTATATTTTTTGAGATGAAGTCTCACTCTGTCATCCAGGCTGGAGTGCAATTGCGCGATCTCAGCTCACTGCAAACTGCACCTCCTGGGTTCAAGTGATTCTCATGCCTCAGCCTCCTGAGTAGCTGGGACTACAGGCATGTGCTACCACACCCAGCTAATTTTTGTATTTTTAGTAGAGACTGGGTTTCACCATGTTGGCCAGACTGATCTCAAACTCCTGGCCTCAAGTAATCTGCCTGCCTTGGCCTCCCAAAGTGCTGATTACAGGCATGAACCACTGCAACCAGCCACACCCACATGCATTTTTAATATCTCCCTTTTGACATAATTTTGTTACCTCAGGTTACAAAATGTGCTACTCTCTTCTATCTGTATTTTAAGGTATATTGACCCAACATATGACTCTACTTAGATATTATCTCTTTCCTTCCTGTCTTAACCAAACTGTGAACCATCTAAACTCATTGTTTCCACTCCCTTACTTGTATTACCAGTCTGCTAAAATTTCACCTGTCCACCACACCAGTGCAGAATGATAAACATGACCTTCATATTGCCATTTCCATTGAATACGCTCCTCTCATTGTGTTACTTTACAACTTTTTGACATTTTGTTCTAATGAGTGCTCCCTCCCCCTTGAAAACCACTGCTTCTTTAGCTTTCATCACATCATTTTTATGCTTTCCTCTGTGCCATGAATTTTCTTCTCTCCTCTTTATTTCCTTTCCCTTCTCATTGCTAATATAGAAACAAAGACTTTACTATCACCAAAACTTTGCCATGTGAGAGCATTACTAGCAAGGGAAAGATGTGGATTGTAGATGTCCCAATGTGAAGAATCTGAAAGACCTCCTTCTAAGGAAAAACCCCTCATTATCCTTCAAAAATGGAACCAGGAATGAAGTCATCATAATCATGAAAAGCCTGGGGTTCACCTTATCTCTGCCTTGTGAGGCTATAAAGATATAGGCACCCAAATTTATACATTGTTGGAGAGTTTAAATTGGTGGGACCATTTAAAGCTGTCATAAAATTTAAAATGCACATTGCCATTAACTCAGTGATTTCCCCCAACATATTCACACATATGCAAAATGTATAAAAAGAACATTTATCTAAAATCTATAGTAAAACCCACAGGACCAAGAACAGATTAAACAATTTTTAAAAAGAAAAACAAAGTTGGAGGACTATACTACCCTATAGTCTTACTTTTAGACTTACTATAAAATTACAATGGGGTAGAAGTGACAGGATAGATATACTTTGAAAAGGAACAGAAGAGAATGCAGAAATAAACCCATGTGTTGGCCAGGCATGGTGGCTCACACCTGTAATCTCAGCACCTTGGGAGGCTGAGGCAAGCAGATCGCCTGAGATCAGGAGTTTGAGACCAGCCTGGCCAACATAATGAACCCTTATCTCTACTAAAAATACAAAAATTAGCCAGGCATGGTGGTGCATGCCTGTGATCCCAGCTATCCAGGAGGCTGAGGCAGGAGAATCACTTGAACCCAGGAGGAGGAGGTTGCAGTAAGCTGAGATCATGCCACTGCACACCATCCTGGGCAATAGAGTGAGACTCTGGCTTGAAAAAAAAATCCGTGTGTTCATGATCAGTTGATGAATTTCAACATAGGTGCCAAAAGAATTTAATGGGAAAAGAATACTTATTTCAATAAATGGCTCTAAAATAATTTGGCATTTATAAGAAAAAAAAATCTCAACCCATACCTCACACCACATATAAAAGTTATAAAAAAGCAGGCTGGATGCACCAAGGTGGGCGGATCACGAGGTCAGGAGATCGAGACCATCCTGGCTAACATGGTGAAACCTCGTCTCTACTAAAAATACGAAAAATTAGCCGGGCGTGGTGGCAGGCGCCTGTAGTCCCAGCTACTCAGGAAGCTGAGGCAGGAGTATGGCATGAACCAGGGAGGCGGAGCTTGCAGTGAGCAGAGATCACACCACTGCACTCTAGCCTGGGCAACAGAGCAAGACTCCGTCTCAAAAGAAAAAAAACAGACTGGATGCTGTGGCTTATGCCTGTAATCCCAGCAGCCCAGGAGACCAAGGCTAGAGGATCACTTAAGGCCAGGAGATCAAGACAAGTCTGAGCAACACAGTGAAACCCCATCTCTACAAAATTTTTTTTTTAATTGGCCAGGCATGCTGGCATTCACCTGTGGTTCCAGTTAGCTGTAAGGCTGAGGCAAGAGGATTTTGAGCCCAGGAGTTTAAGACTACAGTGAACTATGATGGTGCCACTGCATTCCAGCCTGGGGGATACAGCAAGATCATCTCTTTAAAAAAAAAAAAAGAAAAAGAAGTTAAATACATTACCAACCTAAATGTAAAACCTAAAACTATAAAATTTCTAGAAGAAATCGTTAAGGCAAACTTTGTGGCCTTGGACTAGGCAAAGATTTCCTTAACAACATACAAAAAGGGTAAGCTAGAATGCAAAAGATTGAATAGGAAAAGCAAATCAAAATCTGTTTCTCCCATACTATACTCTCATAACAGAATGCTTTTGCGACCAAATGCTAGGGATGTTTCCTCACACACCAAGCAAGCGATCGATTCTGCCAGTGAATTCTCCAGAGGTCACCAGCTGAGTGTCCTCTAACTCAGTTCAATTCTGATACTATCTACCTGGAGGTAGCATCAGATCCCACAAGGTCAGGGCTCAGTCCCACAAGACTGTCTCCCACTTCCAATGCCAGTCCCAAGCACAGGATGTGGCCTGAGTTTCTGACTGATTGGCTTTAAATCTGGGTATCCCTGACACCCTCCTCAGGTCCAGTTTGCTCGATGGCCCACAGAACTCAGGAAAACACTTAAGGTTTATTCATTTATTTTAAAGAATATTACAAAGGATACAGATGAATGGCCAGACGGAAGAGATGCATGGGGTAAGCCATGTAAGAAGGTGCACAGATTTTCCAGGCCCCACACAGGTGCACCACCTGTGAGAAACCACCACCCGTTCAGCTGTCCAGAAGCTCTTGGAACCAGTTATTTTGGATTTTTATGGACGTTTCATTACATAGGCATAATTGATAACATCATTGACCATCATTGATGGCCGTCGATCAACTCAACCTTCAACCTCCCTGGAGTTGAGGGGTGGGGCTGAAAATTCCAGCCCTCTAATCATGCCTTGGTCTTATTGGTGACCACCCCGATCCTAAAACTATCTAGGAGCCCCCAGCCACCAGTCATTCATTAGCATACATAACACACTCTTATCACTCCGGAGATCCCAAGGGTTCTAGAAGCTATATGTCAGGAAATGGTAGGAAGACAAAATATATACAGTCATGCACACATAACAATGTTTATGTCAGCAATGAACCATATATACACTGTGTTCCCATAAAACTGTAATGGAGCTAAAAAATTTCTGTTGCCTGGTGATTCCATGACGTTGTAGCTCAAGGCACTGCACAAACACTGTTGTAGTGAGGCAGGTGCAAATAAACTCACTGTGCTGCCAGTCACATAAAAGTATAGCACATACAATTAGGTACAGTACATGATACTTGATAATGATAATAAACAACTGTTATTGTTTATGTATTTAGTATCCTTTTGTTTTTTTAGAGATGGGGTCTGGCTATGTGGCCCAGACTGGAATGTGGTGGCTATTCACAAGCACAATCATATCACTCAACAGCCTCAACCTCCTGGGCCCAAGGGATCCTCCCATCTCAGCCTCCCAAGTAGCCAGGATTACAGGTACATGCCGTGGCACCCAGCTATTTCTTATATTTTTAATCATTATTTTAGAGTCTATTCCTTCTACTTATTAAGAAAAAAAAAGTTAACTATAAAACAGCCTCAGGCAGGTCCTTCAGGAGGTGTTGCCAAAGAAGGCATTGTTATAATCGCAGGTGTCAGCTCCATGCCTTACTTCCCAAGAAGACCTTCCAGTGGGACAAGATGTGGAGGCAGAAGACAGTGATACTGATGATCCTGTCCCTGTGTAGCCCTAGGCTAATGTGCATGTGACCTGATGATGATCAGGTATGATGAAACAGTTCATATACCTGTTTGCCATTTCAATGTCTTCTTTTGAAAAATGTCTATTCAGACCTTTTGCCCATTTTTAAATCGTGTTATTAGATTTTTTTTCCTGTTGAGTTGTTTGAGCTCTTTATATATTCTGGTTATTAATCCCTTGTCAGATGGATAGTTTGCAAACGTTTTCTCCCATTCCGTAGGTTATCTCTTCACTTTTTAAATTGTTTCCTTTGCTGGGCAGAAGTTTTTAACTGGATGCCATCCTATTTATTCATTTTTGCTTTGGATGCCTGTGCTTGTGGGGTATTACTCAAGAAATCTTTGCTCAGACCAATGTCCTAGAGAATTTCCTCAATGTTTTCTTTTAGTAGTTTCATAATTTGAAGTCTTATATTTAAGTTGTTAATTTTATTTAATTTTTGTATATGAAGAGAGAGGAGGGTCTAGTTTCTTTCCTTTTTTTTTTTTTTTTTTTAATAGAGACGAGGTCTCACTGTGTTGCCCAGGCTGGTCTCAAACTCCTGAGCTCAAGTGATCCTCCTACCTCAGCCTCAGAAAGGTCTAGTTTCATTCTTCTGTATATCAATATCCAGTTTTCTAGCACTATTTATTGAAGAAACTGTCCTTTCCCCAGTGTTTATTCTTCATACCTTTGTTGAAAATGAGTTCACTGTAAATGTATGGATTTACTTATGAATTCTCTATTCTGTTCCATTGGTCTATGTATCTGTTTTCAATGCCAGTGCCATGCTGTTTTAGTTACTATAGCTCTGTAATATAATTTGAAGTCAGGTAATATGATTCCTCTGATTTTTTGTTTGTTTGTTTTGGTTTTTTTTGCTCAGGATGGCTTTGACTATTCTGGGTTTGTGGTTCCATATAAATTTTAAGGTTACTTTTTCTATTTCTGTGAAGAATGTCATGGGTATTTTCATAGGAATTGTATTAAATTTCATCTGATGCTTTAGGTACTATGGATGTTTTAACAGTGTTGATGATTCCAATCCATAAACATGAAATATCTTTCTACTGTTTTTGTGTTCTCTTCAATTTTTTGCATCAGTGTCTTATAGTTTTCACTGTATGGTTTTCACTTCTTTGGTTAATTCCTAGTAATTTTATTTTATTTGTAGCTATTGTAAATAGGATTACTTTCTTGATTTCTTTTTCAGATTGTTCACTGTTGGTATATAGAAATGCTGCTGATTTTTTGTAGGTTGATCTTGTAAGATCAACCTACAAAAAATTTGTTAATCAGTTTTAATAGTTTTTTGGTGAACTCTTTCAGGTTTTTGCAAATATAATATCACATCATCTACAAACAAGAATGATTTGACTTCTTCCTTTCTGGTGTGAATGCCCTTCCTTCCTTTCTCTTTTCTGATTGCTCTAGCTAGGACATCCAGTACTATATTGAATAACAGTGGTGAAAATGGGCATCCTCGTCATGTTCCAGATCTTAGAGGAGACACTTTCAGGTTTTCCCCATTACGTATAATACTAGCTGTGGGTCTGTCTCATATAAGGCTTTTATTATGTTGAGGTATGTCTTTGTATACCCAATTTTTTAGCGTTTTTATCATGAAAGGATGTTGAATTTTATCAAATGCTTTTTTGGCATCAATTGAAAAAATCCTATGGTTTTTGTCCTTCATTCTGTTGATATGATGTATCACATTGATTGATATGTGTATGTTGAACTATCCTTGCATCCCTGGGATAAATCCCATTTTGTCATAATGGCACGATCTCGGCTCACTGCAACCTCCACCTCCCTGGTTCAAGCAATTCTCCTGTCTCAGCTTCCCGGGTAGCTGGGATTACAGGTGCCCACCACCATGCCTGGCTAATTTTTGTATTTCTAGTAGAGATGAAGTTTCACCATGTTAGTCAGGCTGGTCTTGAACTCCTGACCTTTGGATCTGCCCACCTTGGCCTCCCTGTTTGAAATTTTTTTAATGTGTCTTTGGTTTTGTATCAGGGTAATACTGGCCTCATAGAATGAGTTTGGAAGCATTCCCTCCTCTTCTATTTTTTAAAATAGTTTGAGGGCTGGGCACGGTGGTTTGCACCTGTAATACCAGCACTTTGGGAGGCTGAGGCAAGTGGATCACTTGCAGTCAAGATTTCAAGACCAGTCTGGCCAACATAGCAAAACCCCATCTCTACTAAAAATGAAAAAATTAGCCAGGTGTGGTGATGCACACCTGTAATCCCAGCTACACAGGAGGCTGAGGCATGAGGAATCACTTGAGCCCAGCAGGCAGAGGTTGCTGTGAGCCAAGACTGTGCCACTGCACTCCAGCCTGGGCAACAAAGTAAGACACTGTCTG
>NW_022167800.1:0-1223 GCF_008728515.1 Papio anubis | reverse complement strand
CCGTCCCACCTCTGGAAACATTTTTTCATTTTTGTATTTTAGTAGAGACGGGGATTCGTTATGTCGGCTGCCTGGGCTCAAGTAATCCTCCCACCTCGGCCTCGGGACTACAGGCACGCACCACCCCGCCCTCAGTAATATTTTTTATTTTTCAGTTTTTTTAGTAGAGACAGTTTCGCCATGTTGGCCAGGCTGGCCTCAACCGCCTGGGCTCAAGCAGTCCTCCCGCCTTGGCCTCGGGACTACAGGCACGCACCACCCCGTTCCCACTAATATTTTTTATTTTTCATTTTTTAGTTCAGACGGCTTTGCTGTGTTGGCCAGGCTGGCCTAGACCGCCTGGGCTTAAGCAGTCCTTCTGCCTCGGCCGCAGGACTACAGAAGGGCACCAGCCTGCCCACGCTTTTTTTTCTTTTTTTTTTTTTTTTTTTTTTAGTAGAAACCGGGTTTCACTATGTTGGCCAGGCTGGCCTCAACATCCTGGGCTCAAGCGATCCTCCCACCTTGGCCTCAGGTCTACAGGTGTGTGCCGTTACACCCCTGCTAGGTTTTTTTGGTAGGTATTTTTATTTTTATTTTTATTTATTTATTTATTTACTCTTTTTAGAGACGGGGTTTCATTATGTTGGCCAGGTCGGTATTGACCTCCTGGCCTCAAGCAATCCTGCCACCTCGGCTTCAGAACTACAGGCAGGAGCCACCTCGCCCATGCTATTTTCTTGTTATTGTTGTTAGTAGGAATGGGGTTTTGCTGTGTTGGCCAGGCTGACCTTGACCTCCTGGGCTCCAGAGATCCTCTTGCCTCAGCCTCGGGACTACAGGCATGCACCACCGCACCCCCACTAATACTTTTTATTATTATTATTTTTTTTTTAGTAGAGGATTTCACTAGGTTGGCTAGGCTGATATCGACCTCGTGGGCTCAAGCGATCCTCCCACCTTGGCCAGCCAGAGTGCTGAGATGTTACAGGCTTGCGCCACCAACCCCAGCTAATTTTTTGTGCTTTTTTTTTTTTGTAGAGATGGGAGTTTTGCTATGTTTCCCAGGCTGGTCTCGACCTTGTGGGCTCAAGCGATCTGCACGCCTCGGCCTCCCAAAATGCTGGGATTACAGGCATGAGCCACCGTGCCTGGTCGATTGCTGCAACCTGAAATGCCCCACATTCTCTCTAAGGGATGGCGGGCTCTTCCTTCTTATAATTTACAAATAACCCGGTAATAGC
>NW_022167799.1:0-1223 GCF_008728515.1 Papio anubis | reverse complement strand
AGATACCTAGGCCCCAACCCTATTGTCTGGTTCATTCATACTCTACAAGTTTGTTCGTTTGTTTTGTCTCTCCCCTTCCTTCTCCAGGGCAATTGTGGGTGGATGTGAATCTTTTCCCTGTGGATCCTTCTGTGCCTGATGTGATTGATCCTTCTGCGAGGAGCCTCGCTCTGTCGCCCAGGCTGGAGTGCAGCAGTGTGATCTCCGCTCACTGTAATCTCTGCCTCCCTGGTTCAAGCGATTCTCCTGCCTCAGCCTCCCGAGTAGCTGGGATTACAGGCACCCACTACTAGACCCAGCTAATTGTTGTATTTTTGGTAGAAAAGGGGTTTCTCAATATTGGCCAGGCAGGTCTTGAATTCCTGACCTAAGGTGATCGACCTGCCTTGGCCTCCCAAAATGCTGGGATTACAGGCATGAGCCACCGTGCCCGGCCCATACGCTACGTGATTCTAATACAGTTTGTCCATTGAGAAACCCTGCCAACATCCTGCAATTGTCAGAGAGGGGAAAAGAGCTGTTGATTGCTGAGCAGGCTTTTTATTCGGGCTGGTAAAGCAGTTTTCTTTTCCTTGTCTTCCCTTTGGTGACAAGGTAAGGTAAGTTTCTTTCCCTCAGTGTCTATTTTATAAGGCTTTTCTTGACATTTCCTAAACTTGGTTTCCTAGTTTAGTTCCTAAGTTTCCTAGTTTCTTAGTTCCCATAGTTTCTTGGAGGTAACAAATTACCAGAAACTGGGTGGCTTAAAACAACGGAAATGTATTCTTTCTTAGATCTGGAGTCCAGAAATGAAATTGTTGGTTGGTTCCTTCTGGAAGCTCTAAGAGAATCCATTACAGAAGGCCCCACCTTGTTCCTGGGGGATGTGTTCCAAGACCCCCAGTAGATGTCTACAACCACAGATAGTAGTGAGCCCAATTCTGTTCATCAGAACGCATTTCTGTTCATGTCTTCTACCCACAAGCTTAACGCCCTTTTCATCTCAACTAAGCTCTTATCCCATGCTGTGGCTGTAACTTTTGCAGTTTGAAGTGCGACAGCAAAACTGCACAACGTTCTGTTCCCTTCTTCACAATTTCACAGATAGAAGATTCCCTCTTACTGTAGATCTAAGCAACCTCATCCTGTGTGTTTTTTCTTTCCTTATTAAGAACTTTCGGCCGGGCGCGGTGGCTCAAGCCTGTAATCCTAGCACTTTGGGAGGCCGAGACGGGCGGATCACG
>NW_022167798.1:0-1223 GCF_008728515.1 Papio anubis | reverse complement strand
TTTTTTTTTTTTTTTTTTGCAGTCAGAGTCTTACTCTGTTGCCCAGGCTGGAGTGCAGTGGCGTGATCTCAGCTCACCACAACCTCCGCCTCCCGGGTTCAAGCAATTCTCCTGCCTCAGTCTCCCAAGTAGCTGGGATTACAGGCACCCACCACCATGCCCAGCTAATTTTGTATTTTTAGTAGAGACGGGGTTTCACCATGTTGGCCAGGCTGGTCTCAAACTCCTGACCTCAGGTGATCCACCTGCCTCGGCTTCCCAAAGTGCTGGGATTACAGGTGTGAACCACTGCGCCCACCTTTTTTTTTTTTGAGAGAGAGTCTCACTCTGTCACCCAGGCTGGAGTGGCAGTGGCACAATCTTGGCTCGCAACCTCTGCCTCCCATGTTCAAGCGATTCTCCCGCCTCAGCCTCCCAAGTAGCTGGGACTATAGGCGCATGCTAATTTTTGTAGTTTTAGTAGAGATGGGGTTTCGCCATGTTGGCCAGGCTGGTCTCAAACTTCAGGCCTCAAGTGATCTGTCTGCCTCGCCCTCCAAATTGCTGAGATTACAGGCATGAGCCACTGTGCCTGGCCTTGAAATTGTTCAAATATCAAATGTAGGCCAGGAAAAGATGGCAAGAAATGTTCACCAAGAGATTAAAAAAAAAAGTCATGGACAAAAAGGTTTAGGATCCTTGTGGTCAGAACCTGGTGCCTAATATGTGCAACTATTATGTACCCATAAAAACATTAAAAATGAAAAGAGCCTGGACATTAAGCATTGAAACATTAAAAATGAAAAGAGCCTGGACGTGGTGGCTCACGCCTGTAATCTCAGCAGTTTGGGAGGCTGAGATGGGTGGATTGCTTGAGCTGAGGAGTTCAAGACCCACCTGGGCAACATAGTGAAAGTCTGTCTCTACAAAAATTAGCTGAGCATGGTGGTGCACACCTGTAGTCCCAGCTACTTGAGGGGCTGAGGTGGGATGATAGCTTGAACCTGGGAGGTCAAGGCTGCAGTGAGCCGAGATCGTGGCACTGCACTTCAGCCTGGGTGACCAAGTGAAAAAAAAAAAAGAGAGAGAGAAAAGTAGCCGGGCGCGGTGGCTCAAGCCTGTAATCCCAGCACTTTGGGAGGCCGAGATGGGCGGATCACGAGGTCAGGAGATCGAGACCATCCTGGCTAACCCGGTGAAACCCCGTCTCTACTAAAAAATACAAAAAAAAAACTAGCCGGGCG
>NW_022167797.1:0-1223 GCF_008728515.1 Papio anubis | reverse complement strand
AGATGTAACTCTGTGAGTGGAAGTCACAGATCACAAAGCAGTTTCTCGGAAAGCTTATTTCCAGATTTCATCTGAGGATGTTTCCTTTTTCACCATAGCCCTCTATGGTCTTCCAAATATCACTTTGCAAAATCCACAAGAACTGTCTTAGCGAAAGGCTTCTTAAGGGTAAAGCTGTAACTCGGGGAGATGATTTCACAGAACACAAACAAGTTTCTCAGAAAGCTTCTTTCTCTTTGTTATCTGAGGATATTTCCTTTGGTCCTATAGTCTTAAAAGGGAACCGAAATATCTGTTCTCACATTCTCCAGAAATAAAGCCAGCAAAGAGATCCACGAAATACAGATGTAACTCTGTGAGTGGAAATCACACATCACAAAGCACTTTCTAGGAAAGCTTCCTTCCAGTTTTTCTCGGAGGATATTTTCTTTTTCACCATAGCCCTCTATGGGCTTCCAAATATCACTTTGCGAATTCCACATGAACAGGCTTAGCGAGCGGCTTCTTGAGTGGGAAGCTGTAACTCTGTCAGATGAATTCACACAACACTAAGCAGTTTCTCAGAAAGCTTCTTTCCAGATTTCATCTCAGGATATTGGATTTTCCACCGTAGCCCTCTATAGGCTTCCAATTATCACTTTGCAAATTCCACAAGAACTGTCATAGCGAAGGTCTTCTTGAGCGGAAAGCTGTAACTCTGTGAGATGATTTCACAGAACACAAAGAAGTTTCTCAGGAAGCTTCTTTATCTTTGTTATCGGAGGATATTTCCTTTGGCCCTATAGTCTTCAAAGGGATCCGAAATGTGGTCTCAGAATCCACAGAAATAAGGCTAGCAAAGAGATCCACGAAATACAGATGTAACTCTGTGAGTGGAAGTCACACATCACAAAGCAGTTTCTCAGAAAGCTTCTTTCCAGTTTTTCTCAGTGGATATTTCCTTTTTCACCATAGCCCTCTATCGGCTTCCAAATATCAGTTTGCGAATACCACAAGAACAGGATTAGCGAGCGGATTCTGGAAGGGAAAGCTGAAACTCTGTGATTTGAACTCACAGAACACTAAGCAGTTTCTCAGAAAGCTTCTTTCCAGATTTAATCTGAGGATATTTCCTTTTTCAGCATAACCCTCTATGGGCTTCCAAATATCACTTTGCAAATTCCACAAGAACTGTCTTACCGAAAGGCTTCTTAAGGGGAAAGCTGTAACTCTGTGAGATGATT
>NW_022167796.1:0-1223 GCF_008728515.1 Papio anubis | reverse complement strand
AGATGTAACTCTGTGAGTGGAAGTCACAGATCACAAAGCAGTTTCTCGGAAAGCTTATTTCCAGATTTCATCTGAGGATGTTTCCTTTTTCACCATAGCCCTCTATGGTCTTCCAAATATCACTTTGCAAAATCCACAAGAACTGTCTTAGCGAAAGGCTTCTTAAGGGTAAAGCTGTAACTCGGGGAGATGATTTCACAGAACACAAACAAGTTTCTCAGAAAGCTTCTTTCTCTTTGTTATCTGAGGATATTTCCTTTGGTCCTATAGTCTTAAAAGGGAACCGAAATATCTGTTCTCACATTCTCCAGAAATAAAGCCAGCAAAGAGATCCACGAAATACAGATGTAACTCTGTGAGTGGAAATCACACATCACAAAGCACTTTCTAGGAAAGCTTCCTTCCAGTTTTTCTCGGAGGATATTTTCTTTTTCACCATAGCCCTCTATGGGCTTCCAAATATCACTTTGCGAATTCCACATGAACAGGCTTAGCGAGCGTCTTCTTGAGTGGGAAGCTGTAACTCTGTGAGATGAATTCACACAACACTAAGCAGTTTCTCAGAAAGCTTCTTTCCAGATTTCATCTCAGGATATTGGATTTTCCACCGTAGCCCTCTATAGGCTTCCAATTATCACTTTGCAAATTCCACAAGAACTGTCATAGCGAAGGTCTTCTTGAGCGGAAAGCTGTAACTCTGTGATATGATTTCACAGAACACAAAGAAGTTTCTCAGGAAGCTTCTTTATCTTTGTTATCGGAGGATATTTCCTTTGGCCCTATAGTCTTCAAAGGGATCCGAAATGTGGTCTCAGAATCCACAGAAATAAGGCTAGCAAAGAGATCCACGAAATACAGATGTAACTCTGTGAGTGGAAGTCACACATCACAAAGCAGTTTCTCAGAAAGCTTCTTTCCAGTTTTTCTCAGTGGATATTTCCTTTTTCACCATAGCCCTCTATCGGCTTCCAAATATCAGTTTGCGAATACCACAAGAACAGGATTAGCGAGCGGATTCTGGAAGGGAAAGCTGAAACTCTGTGATTTGAACTCACAGAACACTAAGCAGTTTCTCAGAAAGCTTCTTTCCAGATTTAATCTGAGGATATTTCCTTTTTCAGCATAACCCTCTATGGGCTTCCAAATATCACTTTGCAAATTCCACAAGAACTGTCTTACCGAAAGGCTTCTTGAGGGGAAAGCTGTAACTCTGTGAGATGATT
>NW_022167795.1:0-1223 GCF_008728515.1 Papio anubis | reverse complement strand
GTGATCCGCCCGTCTCGGCCTCCCAAAGTGCTGGGATTACAGGCTTGAGCCACCGCACCCGGCCATCTTTTAGATTTTCAGTATCAATGTCTCCATCCCATATACTACCCATTATCCAAAAAGAACCTGTTTTTGATGAAGCAAGAGAAATATAAATTCTAATTCCTGAAAGACGACACATGTGTGGCAAATAGGACACGTGTGTGGCAACTGAAGAGAAAGCCTCCATCTGAAGCCTCACTCAGCCTGAGGCCAGGCTCTGCCACACGGTGACTACAAGGAATGATGACTTCCCCAGTACCCACAGTTGTGGAATGAGGGTGATGAGACGGTTCTAGCTGTGTTTCAGGGAGGAGAATTCAAGTCTCTCTGTTACTGTGAATTTTAGGCCAGAAGAGACTTTGTAGGGTCTCATGTGAGAAACACATCTGTAAAGTATAAGATTGAGGCCCTAAAGGATGCAAGGATTGCAGAATCTCTGGGGCATATTTCTTTTCTCCCTCACCCTGTCTTATGGTGTGGAGGGTCTGCTATTTCCACCCAACCAACGAGGAAGTGCTGAACTAGAACGTCATGTTACACTTCGTGTTTTCTGCTTAATCTGCAGTGGCCGCTTCTGGTTAGACGGTTACTAAGCGACACCAGGGACAGAGGTTTCATTTAGTTTCAACCATGGCTGCGTCTAGGACCTTTCACCAAAATTTAGGTTAAATATGCCTAAGGTCTCTAGACTTGGTTTTCTACATATGAAGTACGTAATATCCAAAATTATTCGTTAAAACATGATGACTGTTTTGACACGGAGTAGACAACTATTTTTGTCTAATAAGTTGATTTGTTCAGTCGATAACTAGTGGAGTGAGGGGGGAAAAAAACTAGGTTAACAACAGTAGGGACAACCCAATGGGTTAAAAATAGCACAAATCGGGCCGGGCGCGGTGGCTCACGCCTGTAATCCCAGCACTTTGGAAGGCCGAGGCGGGCGGATCACAAGGTCAGGAGATCGAGACCATGGTGAAACCCCGTCTCTACTAAAAATAGAAAAAATTAGCCGGGCGCAGTGGCGGGCGCCTGTAGTCCCAGCTACTCGGGAGGCTGAGGCAGGAGAATGGCGTGAACCCGGGAGGTGGAGCTTGCAGTGAGCCGAGATTGCGCCACTGCACTCCAGCCTGGGCAACAGAGCGAGACTCCGTCTCAAAAAAAAAAAAAAAAAAAAAAAAAAA
>NW_022167794.1:0-1224 GCF_008728515.1 Papio anubis | reverse complement strand
GATCCCACCACGAAAGCAGCCACACACGGATCCCACCACGAAAGCAGCCACACACGGATCCCACCACGAAAGCAGCCACACACGGATCCCACCACGAAAGCAGCCACACACGGATCCCACCACGAAAGCAGCCACACACGGATCCCACCACGAAAGCAGCCACACACGGATCCCACCACGAAAGCAGCCACACACGGATCCCACCAGGACACCCAATCATTTGTTACGGGCATTTCCTGGTCAGGAAACCGTGGTCTAAAATAGCTGAACAGCAAGGGCAGGCAGGGAGCCCAGCTCGGCGGCAGCAGAGCCGGCTAAGGGAAGCCAGGCAGAGGCCGCTGTGAGGTCTCGGGGTGGAAATCCCACGAGCACGTGGGCGCCACCACTCTTCCAAGGCTTGGTCACACCTTCCAGACCAGGCTACAGACAGTGACTATCGGGGAGCAAGCTAACACCCAATAAAAGACGCAGCCCGCCGCCTTGTTCTCCACACTGGGGCTGCAGAGGCCCCGTGCAATTCCTCATTCAATCCCTCCTGGGCTGTGCTCCCGGAGTCCAAAGCTGGGCGCTGGAAAGGTGTTCGGGAGGTCAGAAGGCAGGGTGCGGGGAGCACAATAGCAGGAGGGGAAGGGCCCCATGGAGGCTTCCATCCTTCTGGGAAAAACAAGATGCCTTCTGGGAAGCCTGAGCAGCGCCCATCGGACAGCAGGTGCCCAAAAAAGGGACCCTGAAAAGGGGTCAGTGAGGAGAGGACTGACCAGGTGCTGAGCACAGGCTTGGTGACCTGGAGGCTGCTGGAGGGGCTGAGAGAGGCAGAAGGGGCAGCAGGCAGAAGCCACCCACGAGACAGGGCCTGCAAGCCCTCCACCCCGGGAGACGGACTCCAAGCCCCGGCAATGTTCCATCTGAAGAAAGTGTCTTTGTTTACCAGGGGCCTTGGGCCAGCCTGAGGGTCTAAATATGTGATTTGTGGCCAGGCGTGGTGGCTCACGCCTTCAATCCCAACACTTTAGGAGGCCAAGGCGGGTGAATCACTTGATCCCAGTAGTTCAAGCCCAGCCTGGGCAACATGGTGAAATCCCATCTCTACAAAAAATTAAAAAATTAGCCAGACATGGTGGCGTGCACCTGTAGTCCCAGCTACTCAGGAGGCTGAGGCAGGAGAATGGTGTAAACCTGGGAGGCGGAGCTTGCAGTGAGCTGAGATCCAGCCACTGCACTCCA
>NW_022167793.1:0-1224 GCF_008728515.1 Papio anubis | reverse complement strand
CTTTTTTTTTTTTTTTTTTTGGAGAGCTATGGTGCCCAGGCTGGAGGACAGTCGCTATTGACAGGCATGATCATAGCATGCTGCAGCCTCTAGCTCCTGGGATCAAGCAATCCTCCTGCCTCAGCCTCCACGGTAGCTGCGACTCCAGTTGCCCACCACCATCCCCAACTAATTTTCTTTTTTTTCTTTTTGAGACAGGGCCTCACTCTGCTGTCCTGTCTGGAGTGCATGGCACAATCACGGCTCACTACAGCCTTGACCTCCTGTGCTCAAGCGATCCTTCGATCCTTCCCACCTCAGTCCTCCAAGTAGCTGGGACTACAGGTGCACGCCACCACACCCAGCTAATTGTTTATTAGCAGAGACGGGTCTCCTTATGTTGCCCAGGCTGGTCTTGAACTCCTAGGCTCAAGCGATCCTTCTGCCTTGGCCTCCCAAAATGCTGGGATTGTGAGCCACCATGCCTGGTCCACTTTTTTTAGGTTTTTAAGAGACAGAGGTCTCGCTATGTTGCCTAGGCTGGTCTGGAACTCTTGGCCTCAAGTGATCCTCCTGCCTCAGCCTCTCAAGCAGCTGGGACTCCAGGCAGATGCAGGACTTCCTGATTTCTACAGGAAGCAGAGACAAGTGGGTTGCTCTCTGCCTACCCCCTTTCTCAAGCACTTTGTGCGACAGGTGGGCACTGGTCGCCAGGGCTAAACACCTCACCAACAAAGCAGGACAGCCCAAGGATTAAAATCAAGAATCCTGGCGGGGCACAGTGGCTCACACCTATAATCCCAGCACTTTGGGAGGCCAGGGCGGGTGGATCACCTGAAGTCGAGAGTTCGATACCAGCCTGACCAACATGGAGAAACCCCATCTCTACTGAAAATACAAAATTAGCCAGGTGTGATGGCGTGTGCCTGTCATCCTAGCTACTCAGGAGGCTGAGGCAGGAGAATTGCTTGAACCTGAGAGGCGGAGGTGCGGTGAGCTGAGATGGCGCCATTGCACTCCAGCCTGGGCAACAAGAGTGAAACTCCGTCTCAAAAAAGAAAAAAAAAAAAAATCAAGAATCCTGAATGATGTGGTGATGTGCGCCTATAGTATGTGCTACTAGAGAGGCTGGGGCAGAGGAATCACTTGAGCCCAGGAAGTTGAGGCTGCAGGGAGCTGTGATCGCACCACTGCACTCCAGCCTGGGCGACAGAGTGAGACCCTGCCTCTAAAAAAAAAAATCCC
>NW_022167792.1:0-38961 GCF_008728515.1 Papio anubis | reverse complement strand
ATAAGGCAGTGTTTGAACACTGTTCCTGTAAAACCCAAAAAGTGATACTACAGATCTCATTTAACACTATGGCGAAAAGTGAAGTATCCTCAAATAAATACCAGAAAGAAGCGTTCCAAGAAGCTGCTCTCTGATATGTGCATTCATGTAACAGAGTTAAAGCTCACTCTGCATTTCCCAGTTTGGAAACTCTCTGTTTGAGGAATCTGTGAAGGGATATTAAGTGGCGCCCAGAGGCTTGTGGTGAGCAAGGAAATGACTTCCGATGAAAACTGGAGAGAAGTTTCTAGCAACTGCTTTGTGATGTGTGTATTCATCTCATAGAGTTAAACCATTCTTTGGATTGAGCACTTTGAAATCACTGTTTTTGTGGAATCTGAGGATGGACATTTGGGAATGCTCCTTGGAATATGGAGAAGGAAATATCTTCAGGTAAAATACAGAAGGAAGTTTTCTGTGAAACTGCTCTGTGTCTTCTTAACTCCTCTCGCTGAGTTAAGCCTCTCTTTTCATTGAGCAGTTTTCTAACACTGTTTATGATTACCGTGTGAAGGGATATTAGGGAGAGCTTTGAGATTTATGGTGAAAAAGGAAATATGTTCAGACCGAAACTGGAGAGAAGCTTTCCAAGGAACTGCTTTGTGACGTGTGCATTCCACTCACAGTGTTACACCTCTCTTCTCATACAGCATCAGGGAAACCCTTTTGGAGAAATAGGTACAAAGGCATATTGGGGAGCATATTCACGCCTATTGTCAGAAGAGAAATAGCCTCAGGTAAAAACTGGAAAGAAGTTTTCTGGGAAACTGCTTGGTGATATGTGTATTCATGTCACATAGTTAAAGCTTTCTTTACATTATGAAGCTTGGAAACTCTGTCATGGACGGAGTGATATATGTATAAACTGCTCTGTGATATATGTATTCACCTCACATAGATAAAGCTTCCTTTACAGTACGCAGATTGGAAACTCTGTCATGGACGGATCCACGAAGGGATATTCGGGAGCACATTCAGGACTATGGTGAAAAAGGAAATATATTCAGATAAAAACTGGAAAGAAGCTTTCTGTGAATCTTCTTTTTGCTACGTTTATTCATCTCATGTAGATAAAGCTTTATTTACATTACGCAGCTTGGAAACTGTTATGGACGGATCCGCGAAGGGCGTTCGGGAGCACATTCACGACTATGGTGAAAAGGGAAATATCTTCAGAAAAACACCAGAAGCTTTCTGTGAAACTGCTCTGTGTTGTGTGAATTCCACTCACACAGTTAAGCTTCTATTTTCATTGAGTAGTGTTCTAACATTGTTTATGTTTAGCGTCCAAAGGGATTTTCAGGAGTGCTTTGAGGTTTATGGTGAAAAGGGACATATGTTCAGATAGAAAATGGAGAGAAGCTTTCTGAGGAACTGCTTTGTGACATGTGCATTCCACTTACGGTATTATACCTCTCTTCTCATACAGCATCAGGGAAATCCCTTTGGGGAAAAATTTATCAAGGGATATCCGGGAGCATATTGATGTCTGTTGTGAAAATGGAAATAGCCTCAGACAAAAACAGGAAAGAAGTATTCTGTGAAACTGCTCTGTGATATATGTATTCACCTCACATAGATAAAGCTTCCTTTAGAGTACGCAGATTGGAAACTCTGTCATGGACGGATCCACGAAGGGACATTCGGGAGCACATTCAGGCCTACAGTGAAAAAGGAGATATCTTCAGATAAAAACTGGATAGAAGCTTTCTGAGAAAATGTTTTGTGATGTGTGCATTCCACTCAGGGAGTTATACCTCTTTTCTCATAAGGCAGTGTTTGAACACTGTTCCTGTAAAACCGAAAAAGTAGTATTTCGGAGTGCATGGAAGACTATGGCAAAAACTGGATTATCCTGAAATAAAACCCAGAAAGAAGCATTCCAAGAAACTGCTCTCTGATGTGTGCATTCATGTCGGAGAGTTAAAGCTTACTCTACAATTCCTAGTTTTTAAAGTCTGTCTTAGAGGATTGTGCGAAGGAATATTAAGTGACGACCGGAGGCCTGTGGCGAGAAAAGAAATGTCTTTCGTTGAACACTGGAGAAAAGCTTTCTGAGCAACTGCTTTGTCATGTGTGTATTCATCTCATAGAGTTAAATCATTCTTTGGATTGAGCAGTTTGGAATCACTCTTTCTGTGGATCCTGAGAAAGGACATTTGGGAACGCTCTTAAGAATATGTTGAAAAAAAACTACCCTCCGATAAAAACCAGAAGGAAGCTTTCTGTGAAACTGCTCTGTGTCATGTGAATTTCACTCACACAGTTAAGCTTCTGTTTTCATTGAGCAGTATCCTAACACTGTTTTAGTTTAGTCAGCTAAGGTATACTCAGGAGCACTTTGAGGCTTCTGGTGAAAATGGGAATACCTTCAGATAGAAACTGGAGAGAAGATTTCCGAGGAGCTGCTTTGTGAGGTGTGCATTCCACTCACAGAGTTATGCTTTTCATCTTATAGAGGATTGGGGAATCCCTTTTGGAGAAAAAGCTACCAGGTGACTTTCAGGAGTATATGGACAGCTATGGTGAAAAAGGAAGTATCCTCAGGAAGCTTTCTGTGAAACTGCTTTGTGATAGATATGTTTATTCATCTCACATAGATAAAACTATCTTTATATTATTCAGTTTGGAAACTCTGTCATGGACAGATCCGCGAAGGGACATTCGGAAGCACATTCAGGGCTGTGGTGAAAAAGGAAATATCTTCAGATAAAAACCGGAAAGAAGCTCTCTGTGAGTCTGCTTTTTGCTGTGTTTATTCGTCTCACCTAAATAAAGGTTTCTTTATGTTACTCAGCCTGGAAACTCCATCATGGACGGATCCACAAATGGACATTTGGGATCATATTCAGGCCTATGGTGAAAAAGGAAATATCTTCAGTTAAAAACTGGAGAGAAGCTCTGTGAATGTGCTTTTTGCTATGTTTATTCATCTCATGATGATAAAGCTTGATTTACATTACCCAGTGTGGAAACTGTGTCATGAATGGATCCGCAAAGGGACATTCGGGATCCCATTCAGGACAATGGTGAAACAGGTAATCTCTTCAGATAAAAGCTGTAGAGAAGCTTTCTGAGAAACTGCTTTATGTTCTGTGTATTCCACTCAGGAGTTATACCTCTTTTCTCATAATGCAGTGTTTGAACACTGTTCGTGTAAAACTGAAAAAGTGATATTTCAGAGCTCATTGAAGACTATGGCGAAAAGTTAAATATCCTCAAATAACACCCAGAAAGAAGCGTTCCAAGAAACTGCTCTCTGATATGTGCATTCATGTAATAGAATTAAAGCTTACTTTACGTTTCCCAGTTTGGAAACTCTGTCTTTGAGGAATCTGCAAAGGCATATTAAGTGGTGACCGGAGGCCTGTGGTGAGTAAGAAAATGTCTTCCGTTGAAAACTGAAGAGAAAATTTCTGAGTAACAGTTTTGTGATGTGTTTATTCATCTCATAAAGTTACATCATTCTTTGGATTGAGCAGTGTGAAATCACTGTTTCTGTGGAACCTGAGAAAGGACATTTCAGAACACTCTTTAGAATATGCTGAAAAATTAATACCTTCAGATAAAAGCCAGAAGGAATCTTTCTGTAAAACAGCCCTGTTTCGTGTGAATTTCACACTCATATTTAAGCCTCTCTTTTCATTGAGCATTATTCTATTACTATTATTGTTTAGTCTGTGAAGGGATATTCGAGAGTGCTTTGAGGCTTTCAGTGAAAACGGAAATATCTTCAGATAGAAACTGTAGAGAAACTTTCCGAGGAGCTGCTTTGTGACTTTTGCACTCCACTCACAGTTATACCTTTCTTCTCATAGAGGATTGGGGAATCCCTTTTGGAGAAAAAGCTACCAAGGGACATTCGGGAGTATATGGATGGCTATGGTGAAAAAGGAAATATCCTCAGACAAAAATTGGAAAGAAACTTTTTGTGAAACTGCTTTGTGATAGATATATTTATTCATCTCACATAGAAAAAATTGTGCTTATATTATGCAGTTTGGAAACTCTGTCATTGATGGATCCGTGAAGGGATATTTGGGAGCACATTCAGGACTATGGTGAAAAAGGAAATATGTTCAGATAAAAACTGTAAAGAAGCTTTCCATATATCTGTTTTTTGTTGTGTTTATTCATCTCACATAGATAAAGCTTTCTTTACATTACGCAGCTTGGAAACTCCATCATGGATGGATCAGCGAAGGGATATTCGGGTGCAAATTCAGGATTATGGTGAAAAAGGAAATATCTTCAGATAAGAACTGGAGGGAAGCTTTCTGAGAAATTGCTATGTGATGTGTGCATTCTACTCAGGGAGTTATACCTCTATTCTCATTAGGCAGTGTTTTAACACTTTTCATGTAAAACCGAAAAAGTGATATTTCAAAGTGCATTGAAGACTATGGCGAAAATTTAACTATCCTCAAACAAAAACGAGAAAGAAACGTTACAAGAAACTGCTCTCTGATATATGCATTCACTTCACAGAGTTAAAGCTTGCTCTGCATGGCCCAGTTTGGAAACTGTTTTTGAGGAATCTGTAAAGGGATATTTAGTGGTGCCCTGAGGCCTGTGATGAGCAAGGAAGGTCTTCCATTGAAAACTGGGGAGAAGCTTTCTGAGCACCTGCTTTGTAACTTGTGTAGTCATCTCATAGAGTTAAATCATTCTTGAGATTGAGCAGTTTGAAATCACTGTTTCTGTGGAATCACAGGAAGGACATTTGGGAATGCTCTTATAATATGGAGAAAGAAATATCCTCAGATAAAAACCAGAAGGAAGCTTTCTGCGAAACTGCTATGTGTCATGTGAATTCCTCTCTGTCAGTCAAGCTTCTCTTTTCATTGAGCAGTTTCCTAACACTGTTTTTGTTTAGAGTGCGAAGGTTTATTCAGGAGTGCTTTGAGGCTTGCAGTGAAAAAGGAAATATGTTCAGACAGAAACTGGAGAGAAGCTTTCTGAGTAGCTGCTTTGTGACGTGTGCATTCCACTCACAGTGTTATACCTCTGTTCTCATACGGCATTGGGGAAACCCTTTTGGAGGAAAAGGTACCAAGGTATATTCAGGAGCATATTGTCGCCTATGGTGAAAAGGCAAATAGCCTCAGACAAAAAGAGAAAAAAAACTTTCTGTGAAACTGCTCTACACTATGTATATTCATCTCACATAGATAAAGCTTTCATTACGTTATGTAGGTTGGATACTCTGTCATGGATGGATCCGTGAAGGGACATTCAGGAGCACATTCAAGACTAGGTTAAAAAAGGAAATATCGTCAGATAAAATCGGCAAAGAAGCTTTTCATGAACCTGCTTTTTGCTATGTGTATTAATCTCACATACATAAGGCTTTTTTATGTTATGCAGCTTGGAAACTAAGTCATGGACTGATCCGCGAAGGGACATTTGGGAGCACATTCAGGACTCTGGTGAAAAAGAAAATATCTTCAGATAAAAACTGGAAAGAAGCTTTGTGTGAATCTACTTTTTGCTATGCTTATTCATTTCATATAGCTAAAGCTTTCTTTACATTATGCAGCTTGGAAACTCCTTCATGGACTGATCTGCAAAGGGACATTCAGAAGCACTTTCCGGCCTATGGTGAAAAAGGAAATATCTTCAGATAAAAACTGGAGAGAATCTTTCTGGGAAACTGCTTTGTGATGTGTGCATTCCTCTCCGGGTGTTATACACCTTTTCTCTTAAGGCAGTGTTTGAACACTGTTCCTGTAAAACCGAAAAATTGATATTTCGGAGCACATTGAAGACTATGGCGAAAAGTGAAATATCCTCAAATAAAACACACAGAGAAGCGTTCCAAGGAACTGCTCTCTGATATGTGCAATCATTTCACAGAGTTAAAGCTTACTCTATGTTGCACGGTTTGGAAACTGTCTTTGAGAAATCTGTGAAGGGATATTAAGTGGCGCCCGGAGGCTTGTGATGAGCAAGAAAACATCTTCCGATGAAAACTGGAGAGAAACTTTCTGAGCAAATTCTTTGTGATTTGTGTATTTGTCTGATAGAGTTAAACTTGGAAACTCTGTCTTTGAGAAATCTGTGAAGGGATATTAAGTGGCGCCCGGAAGCTTGTGGTGAGCAAGGAAACGTCTTCCGGTGAAAACTGGAGAGAAGTTTTCTGAGCAACTGCTTTGTGATGTGTGTATTCATCCCATAGAATTCAACCATTCTTTGCATTGAGCAGTTTGAAATCGCTGTTTTTGTGGACTCTGAGGAAGGACATTTGGGAACACTCCTTAGAATCTGGAGAAAGAAATATCCTCAGGTAAAATCCAGAAGGAAGCTTTCTGTGAAACTGCTCTGTGTCGTCTTAATTCCTCTCGCTCAGTTAAACCTCTTTTTTCATTGAGCAGTTTTCTAACTCTGTTTATGTTTAGTGTGAGAAGGGATATTCGGGAGCCCTTTTACAGAGTCAAAGCTTACTCTGTATTTCCCAATTTGGAAAGTCTGTCTTTGAGGAATCTGCTAAGGGATATTAAGTGGCAACCGGAGGCCTGTTGTGAGCAAGAAAATGTCTTCCATTGAAAATTGGAGAGAAGCTTTCTGAGCAACCCTTTTTTGATGTTTGTATTCATGTCATAGAGTTAAATCATTCTTTGGATTAAGCAGTTTAAAATCACTGTTTCTTTGGAATCTGAGATAGGACATTTGCAAACGCTCTTTAGAATATCCTGAAAAAGAAATAACCTCAGATAAAAGCCAGAAGGAAGCTTTATGTGAAACTGTTCTCTGTTGCGTAAATTCTGCCTGCACAGTTAAGCTTCTCTTTTCATTGAGCAGTATTCCAACACTGTTTTTCTTTAGTCTGAGAAGAGATATTCGTGAGCGCTTTGAGGCTTATGGTGAAAAAGGAAATATCTTCAGATAGAAACTGGAAGAAGCTTTCTGAGGAGCTGCTTTGTGACATGTCCATTGTACTCACTGAATTATACCTTTCTTCTCATAGAGGATTGAGGAATCCCTTTTGGAGAAAGAGCTACCAAGGGACATTTTGGAGTATAGGGACAGCTATGGTGAAAAAGGAAATATCCTCAGAAAAAACCTGAAAAAAGATTTCTGTGAATCTGCTTTGTGATAGATATGTTTATTATTCTCACATAGATAAAACTTTCCTTATATTATGCAGTTTGGAAACTGTATCATGGACGGATCTGCGAAGGGACATTTGGGAGCATATTCAGGCCTATGGTGAAAAAGGAGATAACTTCAGATAAAAACTGGATAGAAGCTTTCTGTGAAACTACTCTGTGATGTTTGCATTCCACTCAGGTATTTATACCTTTTTTCTCATAAGGCAGTGTTGGAACACTGTTCCTGTGAAACCAAAAAAAGTAGTATTTCGGAGTTCATGGAAGACTATGGTGAAAAGTGAAATATCCTGAAATAAAACCCAGAAAGAAGTGTTCCAAGAAATTGCTCTCTGACGTGTGCATTCATTTCAGAGAGTTAAAGCTACTCTACATTTCCCAGTTTGGAAAGTCTGTCTTTGAGGATTCTGCGAAGGGATATTAAGTGGACTGGAGACCTGTGACGAGGAAGGAAATGTCTTCCATTGAAAACCAGAGAGAGGCTTTCTGAGCAACTGTTTTGTGATGTGTGTATTCATCTCATAGAGTTAAATCATTCTTTGGATTGAGCAGTTTGGAATCACTCTTTCTGTGGAACCTGAGAAAAGACAGTTGGGAGCGCTCTTAAGAATATTTTGAAAAAGAAATACCCTCCGATAAAAACCAGAAGGAAGCTTTCTGTGAAACTGCTCTGTGTCATATGCATTCCACTTGCAGAATTAAACTTCCGTTTTCATTGAGCAGTATTCTAATACTGTTTTAGGTTAGTCAGCTAAGGGATACTCGGGAGCACATTGAGGCTTATGGTGAAAACGGAAATATCTTCAGATAGAAACAGGAGAGAAGCTTTCCGAGGAGCTGCTTTGTGACGTGTGCATTTCACTCACAGAATTATGCTTTCCTTCTCATAGAGGATTGGGGAATCCCTTTTGGAGAAAGAACTAACAGGGGACATTCGGGAATATATGGACGTCTATGGTGAAAAAGGAAATATCCTCACCAAAAACTGAAAAGAAGCTTTGTGTGAAACTGCTTTGTGATAGATATGTTTATTCATCTCACATAAATAAAACTTTCTATTACGTAGTTTTGAAACTCTGTCATGGAAGAATTCTCAAAGGGACATTCGGGAGCCCATACAGGCCTATGGTGAATTATGAAATATCTTCAGAAAAAAACTAGATAGAAGGTTTCTGTTTATTCATCTCACATAGTTAAAGCTTACTTTACATTACATAGCTTTTGAACTCCGACATGGACGGATTCGCGAAGTGATATTCGGGATCACATTCGGGCCTGTGGTGAAAAAGGAAATATCATCAGACAGAAACTGGAGAGAAGCTTTCTGAGAGACTGGTTTGTGATGTGTACATTCCACTCAGGGTGTTATAACTCTTCTATTATAAGGCAGTGTTTGAACACTGTTCCTATAAAACCGAAAAGGCGATATTTTGTAGCGCGTTGAAGAATATGGCGAAAAGTTAAATTTTCTCAAATAAGATCCAGAAAGAAGCATTCCAAAAAATTGCTCTCTGATATGTGCATTCATTTCACAGAGTTAATGCTTACTCTACATTGCCCAGTGTGGAAAATCTGTCTCTGAGGAATCTGCGAAGGGATATTAAGTGATGCCCTTAGACCTGTGGTGAGCAAGGAAATCTCTTCCATTGAAAACTGTACAGAAGCTTTCTGAGCAACTCCCTGTGAGTGTGTTTCCATCTCATAGAGTTAAATCATTGCTTCGATTGAGCAGTTTGAAATCACTGTTTCTGTGGAACCTGAGAAAGGGCATTTGGGAACACTCTTTAGAATATGTTGAAAAAGAAATACCCTCAGATAAAAACCAGAAGTAAGCTTTCTGTGAAACTGCTCTGGATCACGCAAATTCCACTCACACAGTTAAACTTCTTTTCATTGAGCAGTGTTGTACCATTGTTTTTGTTTAGTCTGTGAAGGGATGTTCAGGAGCGCTTTGAGGTTTATGGTGAAAACAGAAATATCTTCAGAGAGAAACTGGAGAGAAACTTTCCGAGGAGATATTTTGTGACATGTGCATTCCACTCACAGAGTTATGCCTTTCTACTCAGAGAGGAGTGGGGAATCACTTTTGGAGTTAAAGGTACTAAGGGACATTCTGGATTACATGGACTGGTATGGTGAAAAAGGAATTATGCTCAAACAAAAACTGTAAAGAAGCTTTCTGTAAAACTGCTTTCTGATAGATATGTTTATTCATCTCACACAGATAAAACTTTCTTTATATAATGCAGTTTGGAAACTCTGTGATGGGCAGATCTGCGAAGGGACATTCGGGAGCACATTCAGCACTATGGTGAAAATGAAAATATCTTCAAATAAAACCCGGAGAGAAGGTTTCTGAAAACTGCTTTGTGATGTGTGCATTCCACTCAGGGATTTATACTTCTTTTCTCATTAGGCAGTGTTTGAACACTGTTCCTGTAAAACGGAAAATGTGATATTTCGGACCTTATTGAAGATTATGGTGAAAAGTGAAATATTCTCAAGTAAAACTCAGAGACAAGCGTTCCAAGAAACTGCTCTCTGATATGTGCATTCATTTCACAGAGTTAAAGCCTACTCTACGTTGCACAGTTTGGAGACTCTGTCTTTAAGGAATCTGTGAAAGGATATTAAGTGATGCCTGGAGGCTTCTGGTGAGCAAGGAAACGTCTTCCGATGAAAACTGGAGAGAAACTTTCTGAGCAATTGCTTTGTGATGCGTGTATTCGTCTCATACATTTAAACTGTTGTTTGGATTGAGCAGTTTGAAATCCCTGTTTCTGTGGAATCTGAGGAAGGACATTTGGGAATGCTCACTAGAATATGGAGTAAGAAATATCCTCAGGTAAAACCCAGAATGAAGCTTTCTCTGAAACTGCTCTGTGTCATCTTAATTCCTCTCACTCTGTTAAGCCTTTCTTTTCATTGAGCAGTTTTCTAATCCTGTTTATGTTTAGCATGGGAAGGGATATTTGGGAAGGTTTTGAGGCTTATGGTGAAAAAGCAAATATGTTCTGATAGAAACTGGAGGGAAGCTTTCTTACGAGCTACTTTGTGACATGTGTATTCTAGTCACAGCGTTATTCCTCTCTTCTCATACAGCATCGGGGAAACCCTTTTGGAGAAAAAAGTACCAAGTGATATTCGGGAGCATATTGACACCTACGGCGAAAAGGGAAATAGCCTCAGACAAAAAATGGAAAGAAGGTTTCTGTGAAACTGCTCTGTGATATGTGCATTCATCTCACATAGATAAAGCTTTCTTTACATTACTCAGCTTCAAAACTCTGTCCTGAATGGATCCGCGAAGTGAGCTTCGGGAGCACATTCAGGATTATGGTGAAAAAGGAAATATCTTCAGATAAAAACTGGAAAGAAGCTTTCTGTGAATCTGCTTTTTTCTATGTTGTTCCTCACACTTATATAAAGCTTTCCTTACATTGCACACCTTGGAAACTCCGTCATGGATGGATCCGCGAAGGGATATTCAGGATCACATTTGGGCCTAGGGTGAAAAAGGAAATATCGTCAGATGAGAACTGGAGAGAAGCTTTCTGAGAAACTTCTTTGTGATGTGTGCATTCCGCTCAGGGAGTTATACCTCTTTTCCTATAAGGCAGTGTTTGAACACTGTTCCTGTAAAACTGAAAAAGTGATATTTCATAGCATCTTGAAGACTACGGTGAAATGTGAAATGTAATCAAGTAAAACCGAGAAAGAAGCATTCCAAGAATCCACTTTCTGATATGTGCATTCATTTCACAGAGTTAAAGCTTACTCTACATTGCCCAGTTTGGAAACTCTGTCTTTCATTAATCTGTGAAGGGGTACTAAGTGGTGGCCAGAGGCCTGTGTTGAGTAAGGAAATGTCTTCTGTTGAAAACTGGACAGAAGCTTTGTGAGTAACTGCTTTGTGATGTATGTATTCATCTCATAGAGTTAAATCATTCTTTGGATTGAGCAGGTTGAAATCACTGTTTCTGTGGAACCTGGGAAAGGATATTTGGGAATGCACTTAAGAATATGATGAAAAAGAAAAACCCTCAGATAAAGACCAGAAGGAGGCATTTTGTGAAACTGCTCCATGTCGTGTGAATTCCACTTACCCAGTTAAGCTTCTGTTTTCATTGAGTAGTATTCTAACACTGTTTTAGATTAGTATCCTAAGGGATATTCGGGAATGCTTCGAGGCTTATGGTGAAAACGGAAATACCTTCAGATAGAAACTGGAGAGATGCTTTCTGAGGAGCTGCTTTGTGACTCGTGCATTGCACTCACAGAATTATACCTTTCTTCTCATACAACATTGGAGAAACCCTCTTGGAGAAAAAGGTACCAAGGGATAACTGGGAGCATATTGGGGCCTATGGTGAAAAGGGAAATAGCCTGAGACAAAAACTGGAAAGAAGCTTTTTCTGAAACTGCTCTGTGCTATGTGTACTCATCTCACATAGATAAAGCTTTCTTTACATTATGCAGCTTGGAAACTCTGTCATGGACTGATCCATGAAGGGAAATTCAGGAGCACATTCAGGACTATGGTGAAAAAGGAAAGGTACCCAGACCAAAACTGGAAAGAAGATTTCTGTGAAACTGCTTTGTGATAGATATGTTTATTCATCTCACATAGAGAAAACTTTCTTTATATTATGCGGTTTGCAAACTCCATCCTGAACGGATCCACGAATGGACATTCGGGAGCAAATTAAGGCCTATGGTGAAAAAGGAAACATCTTCAGATAAAAACCAGAGAGAAACTTTCTGAGAAACTGCTTTGTGATGTGTGCATTCCACTCAGGGAGTTATACCTCTTTTCTCATAAGGCAGTGTTTGAACACTGTTCCTGTAAAACCAAAAAAGTGATATTTTGGAGCACATTGAAAACTATGGAGAAAGTGAAATATCCTCAGATAAAACCCAGAAAGAAGCATTCCAAGAATCTGCTCTCTGATATGTGCATTCATTTCACAGAGTTGAAATTTAGTCTACGTTGCTCAGTTTGGAAACTCTGTCTTTGAGAAATCTGCGAAGGGATAGTAAGTGGTGCCCAGAGGCCCGTGGTAAGCAAGGAAATGTCTTCCAATGAAAACTGGACAGAAGTCCTCTGAGTGACTGCTTTGTGATGTGTGTATTCATCTCAGAAAGTTAAATCATTCTTTGGATTGAGCAGTTTGAAATCACTGTTTCTGTGGAATCTGAGAAAGGACATTTAGGAATGCTCTTTAGAATATGATGATCAGGAAATACCCTCAGAGAAAAACCAGAAGGAAACATTCTGTGAAACTGCTCTGTGTCGTTTGAATTTAACTCGCACAGTTCAGCTTCTCCTTTCATTGAGCCATGCTCTAACACTGTGTTTAGTCTCGAAGTGATATTCAGGAGCGTTTTGAGGCTTATGGTGAAAACGGAAATATCTTCAGATAGAAACTGGAAAGAAGCTTTCCGAGGAGCTGCTTTGGGATGTGTGCATTCCACTCACAGAATTATGCCTTTCTGCTCATAGAGGATTGGGGAATCCCTTTTGGAGAAAAAGCCTCCAAGGGACATTCGGTAGTATATGGATGGCTACTGTGAAAAAAGAAATATCCTCAGACCAAAATTGGAAAGAAGCTTTCTATGAAACTGCTTTGTGATAAATATGTGTATTCATCTGACATAGAAAAAACTTTCTTTATATTATGCAGTTTGGAAACTCCGTCATGGACGGATCCACAAAGGGACATTCAGGACACCTTCATGCCTATGGTGAAAAAGGGAATATCTTTAGATAAAAACAGGAGAGAAACTTTCTAAGAAACTGCTTTGTGATGTGTGCATTCCACTCAGGGCGTTCTACGTCTTTTCCTGTAGGGCAGTGTTGGAACACTGTTCCTGAAAAACTGAAAAATGATATTTTGGATCGCTTTGAAGACTATGGCGAAAAGTGAAGTATCCTCAGATAAAACCAAGAAAGAAGCGTTCCAAGAATCTGCTCTCTGATATGGGAATTCATTTCCCAGATTTAAAGCTTACTCTACATTACCCAATTTGGAAACTCTGTCTCTGAGGAATCTGTGAAGGGATATTTATTGGCGCCCAGAGGCCTGTGGTGGGCAACGACATGTCTTCTGATGAAAACTGGAGAGAAACTTTCTGAGCAACTGCATTTTGATGTGTGTATTCATGTCATAGTGTTAAACCATTGTTTGGATTGAGCAGTTTGAAATCACTGTTTCTGTGGAATCTGTGGAAGAATATCTGTGAATGCTTTTTAGAATATGGAGAAAGAAATATCCTCAGATAAAAAGCAGAAGGAAGCTTTCTGTGAAACTGCTTTGTGTTATGTGAATTCCTTTCGCTCAGTTAAGCTTGTCTTTTTCATTGAGCAGTTTTCGAACACTGTGTTTAGTCCGGGAAGATATATTCGGGAGTGGTTTGAGGCTTATGGTGAAAACGGAAATACCTTCAGATAGAAACTGGAGACAAACTTTCAGAGGAGCTGCTTTGTGATGTGTGCGTTCCACTCACAGAGTTATACCTTCCTTCTCATAGAGGATTGGAGAATCCCTCTTGGAGAAAAAGCTAAATAGGGAATTCGGGAGTATATGGACGGCTATGGTGAAAAAGGAAATATCCTCAGACAAAAACTCGAAAGTCACTTTATATGCAACTGCTTTGTGATAGATATGTTTATTCATTTCACAGAGATAAAACTTTCTTTATATTACACAGTTTGGAAACTCCGTCATGGACACATCAGTGAAGGGACATTCAGCAGCACATTCAGGCCTATGGTGAAAAAGGAAATATCTTCAGAGAAATACTGGAAAGAATCTTTCTGAGAATCTGTTTTTTGCTATCTTTTTCGTCTCACATAGATAAAGCTTTCTTTACATTATGCAAGTTGGAAACTGCGTCATGGAAGGATCCACGAAGGGACATTCGGGAGCACATTCAGGCCTATGGTGAAAAAGGCAATCTCTTCAGATGAAAACTGGAGAGAAGCTTTCTGAAAACCTGCTTTGTGATGTGTGCATTCCACTCAGGGAGTTATACCTCTTTTCTCATAAGGCAGTGTTTGATCACTGTTCCTGTAAAACCAAAAATGTCATATTTTGGAGAGCATTGAAAACTATGGCAAAAAGCAAACTATCCTTAAATAAAACACAGAAAGAAGTGTTCCAAGAAACTGCTCTCTGATATGTGCATTCACTTCATAGAGTTAAAGCTTGATCTATGTTACACAGTTTGGAAACTCTGTCTTTGAGGAATCTCTGAAGGGATATTAAGGGTTGCCCGAAGGCCTGTGGTGAGCAAGGAAATGTCTTCAGTTGAAAAGTGGAGAGAAACTTTCTGAGCAACTGCTTTGTGATGTGTGTAATCATCTCATAGAGTTAAATCATTGTTTCAATTGAGCAGTTTGAAATCACTGTTTCTGTGAAACCTGAGAAAGGACATTTGGGAACGTTCTTTAAGATATGTGGAGAAAGAAATACCCCCAGATAAAAATCAGAAGGAATCTTTCTGTGAAACTGTTCTGTGTCGTGTGAATTCCACTCACACAGTTTAGCTTCTGTTTTCATTGAGCAGTATTCTAACACTGTTTTTGTTTAGTCTGCAAAGGGATATTCGGGAGCACTTTGAGGCTTATGGTGAAAACGGATTTATTTTCAGATAGAAACTGGTGATAACCTTTCTGATGAGCTGCTTTGTGACGTGTGCATTCCACTCACAGAGTTTTACCTTTTTTCTCATAGAGGATTGGGAAATCCCTTTGGGAGAGAAAACTACCAAGGGACATTCGGGAGTATATTGATGGCTATGGTGAAAAAGGAAATATCCTCAGACAAAAACTGGAAAGAAGCTGTCTGTGAAACTGCTTTGTGGTAGATACGCTTATTCCTCTCACATGTTTAAAACTTTCTTCATATTACGCAGTTTGGAAACTCTGTCATAGATCAATCCGCGAAGGGACATTCAGTAGCACATTCAGGCCTATGGTGAAAAAGGAAATCTCTTCAGATGAAAACTGGAGAGAAGCTTTCTGAGAAACTGCTTTGTGATGTGTGCATTTCACTTAGGGAGTTATTTCTCTTTTCTCATAAGGCAGTGTTTGAACACTGTTCCTGTAAAACCGAAAAAGTGATATTTCGGAGTGCAGTGAAGAAAATGGCAAAAAGTGAAATATCATCAAATAAAACCCAGAAAGAAGCGTTACAAGAAACTGCTTTCTGATATTTGCTTTCATTTCACAGAGGTAAAGCTTCCTCTACATTGCCCAGTCTGGAAAATCTGTCTTTGAGAAATCTGCGAGGAGATATTAAGTGACGCCCAGAGGCCTGTGTTGAGCAAGGAAATCTCTTCCATTGAAAACTGTAGAGAAGCTTTGTGAGCAAATTCCTGTGATGTATGTTTTCATCTCATAGAGTTAAATCATTCTTAGGATTGAGCAGTTTGAAATCACTGTTTTATGGAATCTGAGTTAGGACATTTGGGAACGCTCCTTAGAATATGGAGAAAGAAATATCCTCAGATAAAAACCAGAAGTAAGCTTCCTGTGAATCTGCTCTGGATCATGTGAATTCCACTTACACAGTTAAATTTCTCTTTTCATTGAGCAGTATTGTACCATTGTTTTTGTTTAGTCTGTGAAGGGATAGTCGGGAGCGCTTTGAGGTTTATGGTGAAAACAGAAGTATCTTCAGATAGAAACTGAAGAGAAGCTTTCTGAGGAGTTGCTTTGGGACATGTGCATTCCACTCACAGAGTTATACCTTTCTACTCATAGAGGATTGGGGAATCACTTTTGGAGGAAATGCTACTGAGGGACATTCGGGAGTACATGGACGGCTATGGTGAAAAAAGAATTATGCTCAAACAAAAACTGGAGAGAAGCTTTCTGTGAAACTGCTTTGTGATAGATATGTTTATTCATCTCACATAGATAAAACTTTCTTTATATAATGCAATTTGGAAACTCTGTGATGGACGGATGCGCGAAGGGACATTCGGGGGCACAATCAGCACTATGGTGAAAATGGAAATATATTCATATAAAAACTGGGGAGAAGCTTTCTGAGAAACTGCTTTGTGATGTGTGCATTCCACTCAGGCAGTTATAATTTTTTTCACTTAAGGCAGTGTTTGAACACTGTTCCTGTAAAATGGAAAAGGTGATATCTCGAAGCCCATTGAAGACTATGGCAGAAAATGAAATATCCTCAAATAAAACCCAGAAAGAAGCATATAAAGAAACTGCTCTCTGATATGTGCATTCATTTCACAGAGCTAAAGTTTACTCTACATTACCTAGTTTGGAAACTCTGTCTTTGCGGAATTAGGGAAGGGATATTAAGTGGCAACCAGAAGCCTATGGTGAGCAAAGAAACGTCTTCCGATGAAAACTGAAGAAAAGCTTTCTGAGAAACTGCTTGGTGATGTGTGCATTCCACTCAGGGAGTTATACCTTTCTTCTCATACGGCACTGTTGAACACTGTTCCTGTAAAACTAAAAAAGTGATATTCGGAGCACGTTGAAGACTATGGCAAAAAGTGAAATGTCGTCAAATAAAACTCAGAAAGAAAAATTCCAAGAAACTGCTCTCAGACATTCCATTCATTTCACAGAGTTAAAGCTTACTCTACATTTCCTAGTTTGGAAAGTCTGTCTTTGAGGATTCTGGGAAGGGATATTAAGTGGCACCTGGAGGCCTGCGGTGAGCACGGAAATGTCTTCCATTGAAAATTGGAGAGAAACTTTCTGAGCAACTTTTCTGTGATGTTTGTATGCACCTCATAGAGTTAAACCACTCTTTGGATGGAGCAGTGTGAAATCACTGATTCTGTGGAATCACAGGAAGGATATTTGGGAACGCTCTTTAGAATATGGAGAAAGAAATATCCTCATATAAAAATCAGAAGGAAGCTTTCTGTGAAACTGCTATGTGTCGTGTGAATTCCTCTCACTCAGTTAAGCTTGTCTTTTCATTGAGCAGCTTTCTAACACTGTTTATGTTTAGCGTGCAAAGCGATATTCGGGAGTGCTTTGATGCTTACGAGGAAAAAAGATATATGTTCAGATAGATACTGGAGAGAAACTTTCCGTGGAACTGTTTAGTGACTTGTGCATTGCACTCACAGTGTTATACCTCTTTTCTCATACAGCATCGGGGAAACCCTTTTGGAGAAAAAGGTACCAAGGGATATTTGGGAGCATATTGACAGCTATGGTGAAAAGGGAAATAGCCTCAGACAAAAACTGGAAATAAATTTCTGTGAAACTGCTCTGTGATATGTGTTTTCATCTCACATAGATAAAGCATTCTTTACATTACACAGCTTGGAAACTCTGTTATGGATGGATCCGCAAAGGGACATTCGGGAGTACATTCAGGACTATGGTGAAAAATGTAACATCTTCAGATAAAAACTGGAAAGAAGCTTTCTGTGAATCTGCTTTTTGTTATGTTTATTTACCTCACATAGATAAAGCTTTCCTTACATCACGCAGCCTGGAAACTCTGTCATGGACGGATCTGCAATGGGACATATGAGTTCACTTTCAAGCCTATGGTGAAAAAGGAAATATCATCAGATAAAACCTGGAGCGAAGTTTCTGAGAAATTGCTTTATGATGCGTGCATTCCACTCACAGAGTTACACCTCTTTTCTCCTAAGACAATGTTTGAACACTGTTGCTGTAAAACCGAAAAAGTGATATTTCGGAGTGCATTGAAGACTAGGGTGAAAAGTGAAATATCCTCAAGTAAAACCTAGAAAGAAGCGTTCCAGGAAACAGCTCTCTGTTATGCGCATTCATTTCACAGAGTTAAAACTTACTCTACGTTGCCCAGTTTGGAAACTCTGTCTTTGAGGAATCTGCGAAGGGATAATAAGTGGCGCACGGAGGCCTGTGGTGAGCAAGGAAATATCTTCCAATGAAAACTGGAGGGAAGCTTTCAGAGCAACTGCTTTGTGAGGGGTGTGTCATCTCATAGAGTTAAACCATTCTTTGTATTGAGCAGTATGAAATCACTATTTCTGTGAAATCATAGGAAGGACATTTGGGAACGCTCTTTAGAATAAGGAGAAAGAAATATCCTCAGATAAAAACCAGAAGGAAGCTTTCTGTGCAACTGCTATGTGTTGTGTGAATTTTATGGACTCAATTAAGCTTCTCTTTTCATTGAGCAGTTTTCTAACACTGTTTATGTTTAGCGTGCGAAGGGATACGCGGGAGCACTTTGAGGCTTATAGTGAGAAAGAAAATAGGTTCAGATAGAAATTGGAGAGAAGTTTTCTGAGGAACTGCTTTGTGGCATGTGCATTCCACTCACAGTGTTATAGCTCTCTTCTCATACAACATTGGGGAAACCCTTTTGGAGAAAAAGCTTCCAGGGGATATCCGGGAACATATTGACACCTATGGTGAAAAGGGAAATAGCCTCAGACAAAAACTGGAAAGAAGCTTTTGGTGAAACTGCTCTGTGATATGTGTATTCATCTCACATAGATAAAGCTTTCTTTACATTACTCAGCTTGGAAACTCTGTCATGCACGGACCGTGAAGGGACATTTGGGAGCACATTCAGGACTACAGTGAAAAAGGAAGTATCCTTTGACCAAAACTGGAAAGAAGCTTTCTGTGAATCTACTTTTTGCTATATTTATTCATCTCATATAGATAAAACTTTTTTTATTTTACGTAGTTTCAAAACTCCGTCATGGATGGATGCTGGAAGGGAAATTCGGGAGCACATTCAGGTCTATGGTGAAAAAGGAAATAACATGAGATAAAAACTGGAGAGTAGCTTCTGAGAATCTGCTTTCTGATGTGTGCATTACACTCCAGGAGTTATATCTCTTTTCTCATAAGGCAGTGTTCGGACACTCTTCAGGTAAAACAGAAAAAGTGATATTTCGTAGTGCATAGAAGACTATGGTGAAAAGTGAAACATACTCAAATAAAACACAGAAAGAAGCGTTCCAGGAAGCAGCTCTCTGATATGTGCATTAATTTCACAGACTTAATTTTTACTCTATGTTGCCCAGATTGGAAATTCTGCCTTTGAGGAATCTGAGAAAAGTTATTAAGTGGCACCCAGAGGCCTCTGGTGAGCTAGGAAATGTCTTCCGATGAAACCTGGAGATAAGATTTCTGAGCAAACTGCTTTGTGATGTGCGTATTCATCTTATAGAGTTAAACCATTCTTTGAATTGAGCAGTTTGAAATCACTGTGACTGTGGAATCTGAGGAAGGACATTTGGGAACACTGTTTAGAATATGGAGAAAGAAATATCCTCAGATAAAAACCAGAAGGAAGCTTCCTAGGAAACTGCTACGCATCGTGTGAATTTCTCTCACTCAGTTAAGCTTCTCTTTTCATTGAGCTGTTTTCTACCACAGTTTATGTTCAACGTGTGAAGGGATATTCGGGAGCGCTTTGAGGCTTATGGTTAAAAAGGAAATATGTTCAGATAGAAATTGCAGAGGAGCCTTTCCGAGGAACTGCTTTGTGACGTGTGCATTCCACTCACAGTGTTATACCTCTCTTCTCATACAGCATCAGGGAAATCCTTTTGGAGAAAAAGGTACCAAATACTATTCAGGAGCATGTTGATGCCTATGTTGAAAAGAGAAATAGACTCCGACAAAAACTGGAAAGAAGCTTTCTGTGAAACTGATCTGTGATATGTGTTTTCATCTCACATAGATAAAACTTTCTTTACATTACACAGCTTGGAAACTCTGTCATGGATGGATCCGTAAAGGGACATTGGGGAGCACATTCAGGACTATGGTGAAAATGGAAATATCTTCAGATAAGTACTACAGATAAGCTTTCTAAGAAACTGCTTTGTGATGTGTGCATTCCACTCAGGGAGTTATACCTCTTTTCTCTTAAGGCAGTGTTTGAACACTGTTCCTGCAAAACTGAAAAATTGATATTTCAGAGTACATTGAAGTCTATGGTGAAAAGTGAACTATCCTCAAGTAAAACCTAGAAAGAAACGTTCCAGGAAACTACTCTCTGATGTGTGCATTCACTTCACAGAATTAAAGTGTACTCTACATTGCCCAGTTTGCAAATTCTGTCTTTGAGGAATATGCAAAGGGATATTAAGTGGCTCCCAGAGGACTGTGGTGAGCAGGGAAATGTCTTCATTTGAAAACTGGAGAGAAGCTTCCTGAGCAACAGCTTTGTGACGTGTGTATTCATCTCATAGAGTTAAACCATTCTTTGGATTGAGCAGTTTGAAATCACTGTTTCTGTGGTATCTCAGGAACAACATTTGGGAACACTCTTTGGAATATGGAGAAAGAAATATCCTCAGATGAAAATCAGAAGGAAGCCTTCTGTGAAACTGCCCTCGGTCATGTGATTTCAACTCACACATTTAAGCTTCTCTTTTCATTGAGCAGTATTCTAACACTGTGTTTAGTCTGCAAAGGGATACTCGAGAGTGCTTTGAGGCTTATGGTGAAAATGGAAATATCTTCAGATAAACACTAGAAAGAAGCTTTCTGAGGAGCTGCTTTGTGACGTGTGCATTCCACACACAGAGTTATACGTTTCTTCTCATAGAGGATTGGGGAATACCTTTTGGAGAAAAAGCTACCAAAGGACATTCAGGAGTATATAGACGGCCATTGTGAAAAAGGAATTACCCTTCGACAAAAACGAGAAAGAAGCTTTCTTTGAAACTGCTTTGTGATAGATATGTCTATTCATGTCATAGATAAAATTTTCTTTATATTGCGCAGTTTGGAAACTCTGTCAAGGACAGATCAGCAAAGGGACATTCAGGAGTACCTTCAGGCTTATGGTGAAAACGAAAATCTCTTCATATGAAAATTGGAGAGAAGCTTTCTGAGAAACTGCCTTGGGATGTGTGCATTCCAATGAGGGAGATATACCTCTTTTCTCATAAGCCAGTGTTTCAACACTGTTCCTGTAAAACCGAAAACGTGGTATTTCGTAGCGCATTGAAGACTATGACAAAAAGAGAACTCTCCTCTAATAAGACCCAGAAAGAAGCATTCCAAGAAACTGCTCTCTGATATGTGCATTCATTTCACAGAATTAAATCTTACTCTACATTGCCCAGTTAGGAAACGCTGTCTTTGAGGAATCTGTGAAGGGATATTAAGTGGCTCCCAGAGGTCTGTGGTGAGCAAGGAAATGTCTTACTTTGAAAACTGGATAGAAGATTTCTGAGCAACTGCTTTGTGATGTGTATATTCATCTCATAGCGATAAACCATTCTTTGGATTGAGTAGTTTGAAATCACTGTTTCTGTGGAATCTGAGGAAGGACATTTGGGAACGCTCTTTACAATATGGAAAACTAAATATCCTCAGATAAAAACAAGAAGGACGCTTTCTGTGAACCTACTGTGTGTCCTGTGAATTCCTCTCTCTCAGTTAAGCTTCTCTTGCATTGACCAGTTTTCATGCTGTTTATGTTTAGCGTGCGATGTGATATTCGGGAGTGCTTTCAGGCTTACAGCAAAAAAGGAAATATCTTCAGATAGAAAATGGAGAGAAGCTTTCCGAGGAACTGCTTTGTGATGTGTGCATTCTACTCAGAGTGTTATACCTCTCTTCTCATACAGCATCGGGAAAACATTTTGGAGAAAACGGTACCAAGGAATGTTCAGGATCAGATTCACAACTATGGTGAAAAAGGAAATAGCCTCACATAAAAACTGGAAAGAAGCTTTCTGTGAAACTGATTTGTGAGATGTGTATTCATCCCACATAGATAAAGCTTTCTTTACATTATGCAGCTTGGAAACTGTTTCATGGATGGTTCCGTGGAGGAACATTCAGGAGCACATTCAGGACTGTGCTGAAAAAGGAAATATCTTCAGATAAAAACTGGAAAGAAGTTTCTGTGAATCTGCTTTTTGCTATATTTATTCATCTCACATAGATAAACTTTCTTTGCTTTACACAGCTTGGAAACTCCGCCATGGATGGTTCTGCGAAGGGATATTCGGGATCACATTCGGGCCTACGGTGAAAAAGGAAATATCACCAGATAAAACCTAGAGAGAAGCTTTCTGAGAAATTGCTTGGTGATGTTTTCATTCCACTCATGGAGTTATAACTTTCTTCTCATAAAGCACTGTTTAAACAATGTTCCTGTAAAACTAAAAAAGTGATACTAGGAGCACATTGAAGACTATGGCGAAAATGAAATGTCGTCAAATAAAACCCAGAAAGAAGCATTCCAGGAAACTGCTCTCTGGGATTCATTTCACAGAGTTAAAGCTTACTCTACATTTCCCAGTTTGGAAAGTCTGTCTTTGAGGATTCTGCGAAGGGATATTAAGTGGCAAATTTAGGCCTGTGCCAAGCAAGGAAATCTCTTCCGTTGAAAATTGGAGAGAAGCTTTCTGAGCCACTCTTTTGTGATGTTTGTATTCATCTCATAGAATTAAATCATTCTTTGGATTGAGCACCTTGAAATCTCTGTTTCTGAGGAATCTGAGAAAGAACATTTGGGAACGCTCTTTAGAATATGCTGAAAAAGAAATAACCGCAGTTAGAAACCAGAAGGAAGTCTTCCGAGAAACTGCTCTCTGTCATGTGAATTCTGCTCGCACATTTAAGCTGCTCTTTTCATTGAGCAGTATTCTAACACTGAGTTGTTTAGTGTGTGAAGGTATATTCGGGAGCACTTTGAGGCTTACGGTGAAAAAGGAAATAACTTCAGATGGAAACTGGAGAGAAGCTTTCCAAGGAGAGTTGCTTTGTAACATATGTATTTCACTCACAGAGTTATACTTTTCTTCACTTAGAGAATTGGGGAATCTCTTATGGAGAAAAAGCTACAAAGGGACATTAGGGAGTATATGGATGACTGTATTGAAATTGGAAATATCTTCAGGCAAAAACTGGAAAGAAACTTTCTGTGAAACTGCTTTGTGATAGATATGTTTATTCATATCACGTAGATAAAACTTTCTTTATATTGTGCAGCTTTGAAACTGTGTCATGGATGGATTCGCGAAGGGACATTCGGGAGCTCATTCAGACCTGAGGGGAAATAGGACGTATCTTCAGATAAAAACTGGAGAGAAGCTTTCTGAGAAACTGCTTTGTGATGTGTGCATTCCACTCAGGGAGTTATACCTCTTTTCTCAAAAGGCAGTGTTTAAACACTGTTCTTGTAAAACTGAAAGAGTGATATTTTGCAGCGCAATGAAGACTACAGCGAAAAGTGAAATATCCTGAAATGAAACACAGAAAGAGGCGTTCCAAGAAACTGCTCTCTAACGTGTGCATTCATTTCCGAGAGTTAAAGCTTACACTATGTTGCCCAGTTTGGAAACTCTGTCTTTGAAGAATCTGTGAAGGGATATTAAGTGGCGCCCAGAGGCTTGTGGTGAGAAAGAAACGTCTTCCGATGAAAACTGGAGAGAAGCTTTCGGAGCAACTGCTTTGTGATGTGTGTATTCATCTCATAGAGTTAAATCATTCTTTGGATTGAGCAGTTTGAAATCACTGTTTCTGTGGAACCTGAGAAAGGACATTTGGGAACGCTCTTAAGTATATGCTGAAAAAGCAATACACTCCAACAAAAACCAGAAGGAAATTTTCTGTGAAACCACTCTAGGTCACGTGAAGTCCACTCAAACAGTTAACCTTCTGTTTTCATTGAGCAGTATTCTAACACTGTTTTAGGTCCATCAGCTAAGGGTTACTCGGGAGCGTTTTGAGGCTTATGGTGAAAACGGAAATATCTTCATGTAGACACTGGGAAAAAGATTTCAGAAAAGCTGCTTTGTGAGGTGTGCTTTCCACTCACAGAGTTATACTTTTCTTCTCAGAGAGGTTTGTGGAATTCTGCTTGAAGAAAAAGTTACCAGGGGACATTCAGGAGTATATGCATGGCTATGGTGAAAAAGGAGATATCCTCAGACAAATACTTGAAAGAAGCTTTCTGTGAAACTGCTTTGTGATAGATATGTCTATTCACCTCACATAGATAAAACTTTCTTTCTATTACACAGTTTTGAAACTGCATCATCGACGGATTCGCGAAGGGACATTTGGGAGCACATTCAGGCCTGTGGCAAAATAGGAAATATCTTCAGATAAAAACTGGAGATAAGCCTTCTGAGAAACTGCTTTGTGATGTGTGCATTCCATTCAGGGAGTTATACCTCTTTTCTCTTGAGACAGGTTTGAACACTGTTCCTGTAAAATTGAAAAAGTGATATTTTGCAGCGCTTTGGAGACTACGGCAAAAAGTCAAATGTCCTGAAATAAAATTCAGAAAGAAACATTCCAAGAAACTACTCTCTGACGTGTGCATTCATTTCAGAGAGTTAAGCTTACACTATGTTACCCAGTTTGGAAACTCTGTCTTTGAGGAATTTGTGAAGGGATATTAACTGGCGCCTGGAGACTTGTTGTGAGAAAGGAAACGTCTTCCGATGAAAACTGGAGAGAAGCTTTCGGAGCAACTGCTTTGTGATGTGTGTATTCATCTCATAGAGTTAAATCATTCTTTGGATTGAGCAGTTTGAAATCACTTTTTCTGTGGAATCTGAGAAAGGACAATTGGGAATGCTCTTAAGAATATGCTGAAAAAGTGGTACCCTCCAATAAAAACCAGAAGGAAATATTCTAGCAAGCTGCTCTAGGTCACGTGAAGTCCATTTGCACAGTTAAGCTTCTGGTTTAATTGAGCAGTATTCTATCACTGTTTTAGGTTAATCAGCTAAGGGATACTCGAGAGCGCTTTGAGGCTTACGGTGAAAATGGAAATATCTTCAGATATATACTGGAGAGATGATTTCTGAGGAGCTGCTTTGTGACGTGTGCATTCCACCCACAGAGTTATACTTTTCTTTTCATAGAGGATTGGGAAATCCCGTTTGGAGAAAAAGCTACCGGGAGACATTCGGGAGTACATTGACGACTATGGTGAAAAAGGAAATATCCTCAGACAAAAACTGGAAAGAAGTTTTCTGTAAAACTGCTTTGTGATACATTTATCTATTCACCTCACATCGATAAAACGTTCTTTCTCTTACGCAGTTTTGAAACTGTGTCTTGGACGGATTCGTGAAGGGACATTCAGAAGCACATTCAGGCCTGTGGGGAAATAGGAGGTATCTTCAGATAAAAACTGGAGAGAAGTTTTCTGAGAAACAGCTTTGTGATGTGTGCATTCCACTCTGAGAGTTATACCACTTTTATCATAAGGCAGTGTTTAAACACTATTCCCTTAAAACCGAAAAAGTGATATTTTGCAGCACATTGAAGACTATGGCGAAAAGTGAAATATCCTGAAATGAAAGCCAGAAAGAAGCATTCCAACAAACTGCTCTCTGACGTGTGCATTCATTTTAGAGAGTGAAAACTTACACTATGTTGCCCAGTTTGGAAACTCTGTCTTTGAGGAATCTGTGAAGGGATATAAAGTGGCGCCCAGAGGCTTGTGGTGAGAAAGAAAACGTCTTCCAAAGAAAACTGGAGAGAAGCTTTAGGAGCAACTGCTTTGTGATGTGTGTATTCATCTCATAGAATTAAATCATTCTTTGGATTGCGCAGTTTGAAATCACTGTTTCAGTGGAACCTGAGAAAGGACATTTGGGAACACTCTAAATAATATGCTGAAAAAGAAATACCCTGCAATAAAATCCAGAAGGAAATTTTCTGTGAAAGTACTCTAGGTCACGTGATTTCCACTCTCATTGTTAAGCTTCTGTTTTCATTGAGAAGTATTCTAACACTGTTTTTGGTTAGTCAGCTAAGGAAAACTCAGAAGCGCTTTGAAGCTTACGGTGAAAATGGAAATATCTTCAGTTAGATACTGGAGTGATGATTTCTAAGGAGCTGCTTTGTGACATGTGCATTCCACTCACAGAGTTATACTTTTCTTCTCATAGACGATTGGGGAATCCCATTTGGAGAACAAGCTACCACAGGACATTCTGGAGTATATGGACGGCTATGGTGAAAAAGGAAATATCCTCAGGCAAAAACTGGAAAGAAGCTTTCTCTGAAACTGTTTTGTGATAGATACGTTTATTCATCTCACATAGATAAAACTTTCTTTCTATTACGCAGTTCTGAAACTCCGTCATGGATGGATTCGTGAAGGGACATTCGGGAGCACATTCAGGCTTAAGTTGAAAAAGGAAATATCTTCAAATAAAAACTGGACAGAAGCTTTCTGAGAAACTGCTTTGTGATGTGTGCATTCCACTCAGGGAGTTACACCTCTTTAATCATAAAGCAGTGTTTGAACATGGTTTGTGTAAAAGTGAAAAAGTGATATTTCGGTGCACATTGAAGACTATGGCTAAAAGTGAAATATCCTCATATAACACCCAGAAAGAAGCGTTCCAAGAAACTAGTCTCTGATATGTGCATTCATTTAACAGAATTAAACTTACTCTGCATTTCCCAGTTTGGAAACTCTGTCTCTGAGGAATCTGCGAAGGGATATTAAGTGGCGAACGGAGGCCTGTGGTGAGCAAGAAAATGTCTTTCATTGAAAACTGGAGAGAAGATTTCTGAGCCACAGTTTTGGGATGTATTTGTTCAACTCATAAAGTTACATCATTCTTTGGATTGAGCAGTTTGAAATCACTGTTTCTGTGGAACCTGAGAAAGTACGTTTGGGAACACTCTTTAGAATATGCTGAAAAATTAGTACCTTCAGATAAAAACCATAAGGAGTCTTTCTGTAACATAGATCCGTTTTGTGTGAATTCCACTCGCATAGTTAAGCTTCTCTTTTCATTGAGCATTATTCTAATACTATTATTGTTTAGTCTGTGATATGGTGAAATCGGAAATATCTTCAGATAGGAACTGTAGAGAAGCTTTCCGTGGAGCTGCTTTTTTACGTTTACATTCCCCTCATAGAGTTATACCTTTCTTCTCATAGAGGATTGGGGAATCCCATTTGGAGGAAAATCTACCAAGGGACATTTGGGACTTTATGGATGGCTATGGTAAAAAAGAAAATATCCTCAGACGATAATTGGAAAGAAGCTTTCTGTGAAACTGCTTTGTGATAGATATGTTTATTCATCTCACATAGAAAAAACTGTCTTTATATTATGCAGTTTGGAAACTCCGTCATTGATGGATCTGGGAAGGGATATTTGGGAGCTTTTTCAGGCCTAGGGTGAAAAAGGAAATATGTTCAGATAGAAACTAGAGAGAAGCTTTCCGAGGAATTGCTTTTTCATGTGTGCATTCCACTCAATGTGTTATACCTCTCTTCTCAAACAGAATTGGGGAAACCCTTTTGGATACAAAGGTATCAAGGGATAGCTTATTGATGCCTATGGTGAAAAGGGAAATAGCCTCAGACAAAAACTGGAATGAAGCTTTCTGTGAAACTGTTCTGTGATATGTGTATTCATCTCACACAGATAAAGCTTTCTATACATTTTGCAACTTGGAAACTCTGTCATGGATGGGTCCGCAAAGGGACATTCGGGATCACATTCAGGACTATGGTGAAGAAGTAAATATCTTCAGATAAAAACTGGAAAGAAGCTTTCTGTGAATCTGCCTTTTGCTATGTTTATTCATCTCACATAGATAAAGCTTTCATTACATTACGCAGATTGGAAACTGTCATGGACAGATCCGCAAAGGGACATTTGGGAGCACATTCAGGACTATGATGAAAAAGGAACTATTTTCAGATAAAAATCGGAGAGAAGCATTCTGAGAAACTGCTTTGTGATGTGTGCATTCCACTCAGTGATTTATAGCTCTTTTCTCATAAGGCAGTGATTGAATACTGTTCCTGTAAAACAGAAAAAGTGATATTTTGGAGCACATCAAAGACTATGGCGAAAAGTGAATTACCCACAAATAAAATTCAGAGAGAAGTGTTCCAAGAAACTGCTCTCTGATATGGGCATTCATTTCACAGAGTTAAAGCTTACTGTACATTGACCACTTTGGAAACTCTGTCCTTGAGGAATCTGCGAAGGGATATTTAGTGGCGCCGAGAGGCCTGTGGTGTGAAAGGAAATGTCTTCCATTGAAAACTGGAGAGAAGCTTTCTGAGCTACTGCTTTGTAATGTGTGTATTCATCTCATAGAGTTAAATCATTCTTTGAATTGGGAAGTTTGAAATCAACGTTTCTGTGGAACCTGAGAAAGGACATTTGTGAACACTCTTCAGAATATGCTTTAAAAGAATTACACTCAGTTAAAAAGCAGAAGGAAGCTTTCTGTGAAACTGCTCTGTGTCGTGTTAATTCCACTCACACAGTTCAGCTTCTCTTTTCATTGAGCAGTATTCTAACACTGTGTTTAGTCTGCAAAGGGATATGCGGGAGCGTTTTAAGGCTTATGGTGAAAACGGAAATATCTTCAGATAGAAACTGGAGAGAAGATTTCCGAGGAGCTGCTTTGTGTCGTGTGCATTCCACTTACAGTGTTACACCTCACTTCTCATATAGCATCTGGGAAACCCTTTTGGATGAAAAGGTACCAATGGATATTCGGGGTCATATTGACGAATATGGTGAAAATGGAAATAGCCTCAGACTAAAACTGGAAAGAAGATTTCTGTGAAATTGCTCTTTTAAATGTGTATTCTTCACACCTAGAAAAAGCTTTCTTTACATTACGCAGCTTGAAAACTCTGTCAAGGACGGATCCACGAGGGGACATTCGGGAGCACATTCAGGAGTATGGTGAACAAGGTAATATCTTCAGAGAAAAACTAGAAAGAAGATTTCTGTGAATCTGATTTTTGCTATGTTTATTCATCTCACATACATAAAGCTTTCTTTACATTATGCAGCTTGGAAACTCTGTCATGGACAGATTTGCAAAGGGATATTCTGAATTACATTCAGGTCTATGGTGAAAATGGAAATATCTTCAGATAAAAACTGGAGAGAAGCTTTTCGAGGAGCTGCTTTGTGATGTGTGCATTCCACTCACAGAATTATACTTTTCTTCTCATAGAGGTTTGGGGAATCCCTTCTGGAGAAAAAGCTACCAAGGGACATTCGGGAGTATAGGGACGGCTATGGTGAAAAAGGAAATATCCTCAGCCAAAAACTGGAAAGAAGATTTCAGTGAAACTACTTTCTGATAGATATGTTTATTCATCTCACATAGATAAAACTTTCTTTATATCACACAGTTTGGAAACTCTGTCATGGACGGATCCGCGAAGGGATATTCAGGATCACATTCGGGCCTATGGTGAAAAAGGAAATATTGTCAGATAAAACCTGGGGAGAAGCTTTCTGAAAAACTGCTTAGTGATGTGTGCATTCCACTCAGGGAGCTATATCTCTCCTCTATTAAGGCAGTGTTTGAACACTGTTCCTCTAAAACTAAAAAAGTGATATTCAAAGCACATTGAAGACTATGGAGAAAAGTAAAATGTCTTCAAATAAAACCCAGAAAGAAGCATTCCAAGGAACTGCTCTCTGACATGTCCATTCATTTCACAGAGTTAAAGCTTACTCTGTATTTCTCAGTTTGGAAAGTCTGTCTTTGAGGATTCTGCGAAGGAATATTAAGTGGCAACTGGAGCCCTGTGGTGAGCAGGGAAATCTCTTCCGTTGAAATCTGGAGAGAAGTTTTCTGAACAACTGCTTTGTGATGTGTGCACTCATCTCATAGAGTTAAACCATTCTTTGGATTGAGCAATTTGAAATCACTGTTTCTGAGGATTCTGAGAAAGGACATTTGGGAACGTTCTTTAGAATATCCTGAAAAAGAAATAACCTCCGATAGAAATCAGAAGGAAGCTTTCTGTGAAACTCCTATGTGTCAGTGAATTCCACTCACACAGTTAAGCTGCTCTTTTCATAGAACAGTTTTCCAACACTGTTTATGTTTAGCGTGCGAATTGATATTTGGGAGTGCTTTGAGGCTTATGGTGAAAAGGAAAAATGTTCAGATAGAAACTGAAGACAAGCTTTCCGAGGAGTTGCTTTCTGACGTGTGCATTCCACTCACAGTATTTTACCTCTCTTCTCATACAGCATCGGGGAAACCATTTTGGAGAAAAACTTACCAAGTGATATTCAGGAACATGTTGATGCCTATGGTGAAAAGGGAAATAGCTTCAAATAGAAACAGGAAAGAAGCTTTCTATGAAACTGCTCTGTGATATGTGTATTCATCTCACATAGATAAAGTTTTCTTTACATTATGCAGCTTGGAAACTCTGTCATGGACGGATCCACGAAGGGACATTCGGGAGGACATTCAGGAATATGGTGAAAAAGGAAATATGTTCAGATAAAAACTGGAGAGAAGGTTTCAGTGAATCTGCTTTTTGCTATGTTTATTCATCTCACATAGATAAAGCTTTCTTTACATTACGCAGCTTGGAAACTCTGTCATGGACAGATCCCTGAAGGGACATTGGTGAGCACCTTCAGGACTATGGTGAAAATGGAAATATCTTCAGATAATTACTGCAGAGAAGCTCTCTGAGAAACTGTTTTGTGATGTGTACATTCCCCTCAGGGAGTTATACCTCTTTTCTCATAAGACAGTGTTTGAACACTGTTCCTGTAAAACCGAAAAAGTGATATTTCAGAGTACATTGAAGACTATGGTGAAAAGTGAGCTATCCGCAAGTAAAACCCAGAAAGAAACGTTCCAAGAAACTGCTCTCTGATAAGTGCATTCACTTCACAAAATTAAAGTGTACTCTACATTGCCCAGTGTGCAAACTCTGTCTTTGAGGAATATTCGAAGTGATATCCCTTTATTATTCCCTTAATATTCCTATATTTATTGGCCCACGGAGGCCTGTGGTGAGCAAGAAAATGTCTTCCCATGAAAACTGGGGAGAGGCATTCTGAGTAACTGCTTTGTGATGTGTATATTCATCTCATAGAGTTATACCATTCCTTAGATTGAGCAGTTTGAAATCACTGTTTCTGTGACATCTCAGGAAGGACATTTGGGAACACTCTTTTTAATATGGAGAAAGAAATATCCTCAGATGAAAACCAGAAGTAGGCTTTCTGTGAAACTCCTCATGGTCATGTGATTTCCACTCACACAGTTAAGCTTCTCTTTTCATTGAGCAGTATTCTAACACTGTGTTTAGTCTCTGAAAGGATATTCAGGAGCGCTTTGTGGCTTATAGTGAAAACGGAAATATCTTCACATAGACACTAGAGAGAAGCTTTCTGAGGAGCTGCTTTGTGACATGTGCATTCCACTCACAGAGTTATAGCTTTCTTCTCATAGAGGATTGGGGAATCCCTTTTGGAGAAAAAGCTCCCAAGGGACATTCAGGAGTATGTAGACGGCTAATGTGAAAAAGGAATTATCCTCAGACAAAAACGGGAAAGAAGCTTTCTGAGAAACTGCTTTGGATAGATATGTTTATTTATCTCACATAGATAAAACTTTCTTTATATTACGTAGCTTGGAATCTGCGTCAAGGACAGATCCACAAAGGGACATTCGGGAGCACCTTCAGGCCTATGGTGAAAACGGAAATCTCTTCATATAAAAATTGGAGAGAAGCTATCTGAGAAACTGTTTGTGTTATGTGCATTCTACTCAGGGAGATATACATCTTTTCTCATAAGGCAGTGTTTCAACACTGTTCCTTTAAAACCGAAAACGTGATATTTCGTAACACTACGGTGAACAGAGAACTCTCCTCAAATAAAACCCAGAAAGAAGCATTCCAAGAAACTGCTCTCTGATATATGCATTCATTTCACAGAAATAAAGCCTACTCTACGTTGCCCAGTTTGGAAAGTCTGTCTTTTAGGAGTCTGCGAAGAGAAATAAAGTGGCTCCCAGACGACGGTGGTGAGCAAGGAAATGTCTTCCTTTGAAAACTGGAGAGAAACTTTCTGAACAACTGCTTTGCGACAGGTGCATTCATCTCATAGAGTAAAACCATTCTTTGGATTGAGCAGTTTGAAATCACTGTTTCTTTGGAATGTGAGGAAAGACATTTGGGAATGCTCTTTAGAATATGCAGAACTAAATATCCTCAGATAAAAACATGAAGGATGCTTTCTGTGAAACTGCTGTGTGTCGTGTGAATTCCTCTTGCTTAGTTACAATTCTCTTGCATTGACCAATTTTCATACTATTTATGTTTAGCATGTGAAAGAATATTCGGGAGCACTTTCAGGCTTACAATGAAAAAGGAAATATCTTCAGTTAGAAAATGGAGAGTAGCTTTCCGAGGAACTGCTTTGTGATGTGTGCATTCCACTCAGAGTGTTATACCTCTCTTCTCATACAGCATCGGGAAAACATTTTGGAGAAAACGGCACCAAGGGATATTCGGGAGCATATTGACCCCTATGGCAAAAAAGGAAATAGTCTCAGACAAAAATTGGAAAGAAGCTTTCTGTGAAACTGATCTGTGATATGTGTATTCATCTCACATAGATACAGCTTTCTTTACATTACACAGCTTGGAAATTCTGTCCTGGATGGATCCGTGAAGGGACTTTGGGGAGCACATTCAGGACTATGGTGAAAATGGAAATATCTTCAGATAATTAGTGCAGAGAAGCTTTCTGAGAAACTGCTTTGTGATGTTTGCATTCCACTCTGGGAGTAATAGCTCTTTTCTCTTAAGGCAGTGTTTGAACTCTGTTCCTGCAAAACCGAAAAAGTGATATTTCAGAGTACATTGACGACTATGGCGAAAAGTGAACTATCCTCAAGTAAAAGAAGCATTACAAGAAACTGCTCTCTGATATGTGCATTCACTTCACAGAATAAAAGTGTACTCTACATTGCCCTGTTTTGAAACTCTGTCTTTGAGGAATGTGTGAAGGGATATTAAGTGGCTCCTCAAGGACAGTGGTGAGCAAGGAAATGTCTTCCTTTGAAAACTGTAGAGAAGCTTTCTGAACAACTGCTTTGCGACAGTTTTACTCTACTCCCATAGAGTAAAACCATTCTTTGGATTGAGCAGTTTGAAATCACTGTTTCTGTGGTATCTCAGGAAGGACATTTGGGAACACTCTTTGGAATATGGAGAAAGAAATATCCTCAGATGAAAACCAGAAGGAAGCTTTCTGTGAAACTGCTCTCGGTCATGTGAATTCAACTCACACAGCTAAGCTTCTCTTTTCTTAGAGCAGTATTCTAACACTGTGCTTAGTCTGTGAAGTGATATTGGGAGCGCGTTGAGGTTTATGGTGAAAACGGAAATATTTTCAAATAGACACTAGAAAGAAGCTTTCTGAGGAGCTGCTTTGTGACGTGTGTATTCCACTCACAGAGTTATACTTTTCTTCTCATAGATGATTGGGGAATCCTTTTTGGAGAAAAAGCTCTCAAGGGACATTCAGGAGTATACAGATGGCTATTGTGAAAAAGAAATTATCCTCAGACAAAAATGGGAACGAAGCTTTCTGGGAAACTGCTTTGTGATAAATATGTTTATTCATCTCACACAGATAAGACTTCCTTTATATTACGCGGTTTGGAAACTCCGTCAAGGACAGATCCGCAAAGGAACATTCGGGAGAACTTTCTGGCCTATAGTGAAAATGGAAATCTCTTCATATAAAAATTATAGAGAAGCTTTCTGAGAAACTGCTTTGTGATGTGTGCATTCCACTGAGGGAGATATACCTTTTTTTTCTCATAAGCCAGTGTTTCAACACTGTTCCTGTAAAACTGAAAACGTGATATTTCGTAGCATATTGAAGACTATGGCAAAAAGAGAACTGTCCTCAAATAAAACCCAGAAAGAAGCGTTCCAAGAAACTGCTCTCTGATATGTGCATTCATTTCACAGAAATAAAGCTTACTCTACGTTACCCAGTTTGAAAACTCTGTCTTTGTGGAATCTGCAAAGGGATATAACGTGGCTCCCAGACGACGGTGGTGAGCAAGGAAATGTCTTCCTTTGAAAACTGAAGAGAAGCTTTCTGAGCAACTGCTTTGTGACAGTTTTACTGTACTCCCATAGAGTAAAACCATTCTTTGGATTGAGCAGTTTGAAATCACTGTTTCTTTGGAATCTGAGGAAAGACATTTGGGAATGCTCTTTAGAATATGGAGAACTAAATATCCTCAGGTAAAAATATGAACGACGCTTTCTGAGAAACTGCTGTGTGTCGTGTGAATTCCTCTCACTCAGTTAAGCTTCTCTTGCACTGACCAGTTTTCATACTGTTTATGTTTAACGTGTGAAGGGATATTCGGGAGCACTTTCAGACTTACAGTGAAAAAGGAAATATCTTCAGATAGAAAATGGAGAGAAGCTTTCCGAGGAACTACTTTGTGATGTGTGCATTCCACTCAGAGTGTTATACCTCTCTTCTCATACAGCATCGGGAAAACATTTTGAAGAAAATGTACCAAGGGATATTCGGGAGCAGCTTCACACCTATTGTGAAAAAGGAAATAGTCTCAGACAAAAATTGGAAAGAAACTTTCTGTGAAACTGATCTGTGATATGTGTATTCATCTCACCTAGATAAAGCTTTCTTTACATTATGCAGCTTGGAAACTCTGTCATGGACGGATCCGTGAAGGGACATTGTGGAGGACATGCAGGACTATGGTGAAAATGGAAATATCTTCAGATAATTATTGCAGAGAAGCTTTCTGTGAAACTGCTTTGTGATGTGTGCATTCCACTCTGGGAGTGATACCTCTTTTCTCATCAGGCAGTGTTTGAACACTGTTCCTGTAAACCCGAAAAAGTGATATTTCAGAGTACATTGAAGACTATGGTGAAAATTGAGCTATCCTCAAGTAAAACCTAGAAAGAAGCGTTCCAAGAAACTGCTCTCTGATATGTGCATTCACTTCACAGAATTAAAGGATACTCTACATTGTCCCACTTTCAAACTCTGTCTTTGAGGAATATGTGAAGAGATACTAAATGGTGTCCCGGAGGCCTGTGGTGAGAAAGGAAATGTCTTCCCATGAAAACTGGAGAGACGCTTTCTGAGCAACTGCTTGGTGATGTGTGTATTCATCTCATAGAGTTAAACCATTCCTTGGATTGAGCAGTTTGAAATCGCTGTTTCTGTGGTATCTCAGGAAGGACATTTGGGACCGTTCTTGGAATATAGAGAAATAAATACCCTCAGATGAAAACCAGAAGGAAGCTTTCTGTGAAACTGGTATGTGTTGCGTGAATTCCTCTCACTCAGTTAAGCTTCCCTTTTCATTGAATAGTGTTCTAACACTGTTTATGTTTAGTGTGCGAAGGGATATTCAGAAGCACTTTGAGTCTTACAGTGAGAAAGGAAATATGTTCAGATAGAAACTGGAGAGAAACTTTCTGAGGAACTGCTTTGTGACGTGTGCATTTCACTCACAGTATTGTATGTCTCTTCTCAAACAGCATCAGGGAACCCCTTTTGGAGAATAAGGTACCAAGTAATATCCGGGAGCATATTGACGCCTATGGTGGAAAGTAAAAGAGCCTCACACCAAAACTGGAAAGAAGCTTTCTACGGAACTGCTCTGTGATATCTGAATTCATTTCACATAGATGAAGCTTTCTTTATATTACACAGCTTGGAAACTCTGTCATGAACGGATTCACAAAGGGACATTCGGGAGCACATTCAGGACTCTGGTGAAAATGGAAATATCTTCAGATAATTACCTCAGAGAAGCTTTCTGAGAAACTGCTTTGTGATGTTTGCATTCCACTCAGTGGGTTATACCTGTTTTCTAGTAAGGCAGTGTATGAAAACTGTTCCTGTAAAACCAAAAAAGTGATATTTCGGAGTGCATTGAAGGCTGTGGTGAAAAGTGAACTATCCTCAAGTAAAACCCAGAAAGAAGCATTCCAAGAAACTACTCTTTGATATGGGCATTCATTTCACAGAGAAAAAGCTTCCTCTACATTACCCAGTTTGGAAACTCTGTCTTTGAAGAATCTGTGAAGTTATATTAAGTGGTGCTGAAGGCCTGTGTTGAGCTAGGAAATGTCTTCCGATGAAAACTGGAGAGAAGTTTTTGGAGCCACTGCTTTGTGATGTGTGTATTCATCTCATAGAGTTAAACCATTCTTTGGATTGAGCAGTTTGAAATCACTGCTTCTGTGGAATCTGAGGAAGGACATGTGGGAATGCTCTTTTGAATATGGAGATAGAAATATCCTCCAATAAAAACCAGAAGGACGCTTTCTGTGAAAGTGCTATGCATCGTGTTAATTACTCTCACTCAGTTAAACTTCTCTTTTCACTGAGCAGTTTTCTAACACTGTTTATGTTCAGCGTGTGAAGGGATATTCGGGAGAGCTGTGAGGCTTATGGTGAAAAAGGAAATACGTTCAGATAGAAACTGGAAAGAAGCTTTCTGTGAATCTGGTTTTTGCTATATTTATTCATCTCACAAAGATAAAGCTTTCTTTACATTACACAGCTTGGAAACTCTGGCGTGGACATATCTACAAAGGGATATTTGGGGACACATTCAGGACTACGGTGAAAATGGAAATATCTTCACATAAAAAGTGGAAAGAAGCTTTCTGTGAATCTGGTTTTTGCTAGGTTTATTCATCTCACATAGATAAAGCTTTCTTTATGATATGCAGCTTGGAAACTCTGTCATGGACGCATCCGCGAAGGGACATTCAGGAGCACATTCAGGACTATTTAGAAAATGGAAATATCTTCAGATAAAAACTGGAGAGAAGCATTCTGAGAAACTACTTTGTGATGTGTGCATTCAACTCAGGGAGTTACACCTCTTGTCTCATAAGGCAGTATTTGAACTCTGTTTCTGTAAAACTGAGAAAGAAATATTTCAGAGCATATGGAAGTCTATGGTGAAAAGCGAAATATCCTGAAATAAAACCCAGAGAGAAGCATTCCAGGAAACTGCTCTCTGACGTGTGCATTCATTTCAGAGAGTTAAAGCTTTCACTGCATTGCCCAATTTGGAAACTCTGCCTTTAAGCAATCTGTGAAGGGATATTAAGTGGCACCCGGAGGCTTGTGGTGAGAAAGGAAACGTCTTCCCATGATAACTGAGAGAACCTCTCAGAGCAACTGCTTTGTGATGTGCGTATTCATCTCATAGAGGTAAATCATTCTTCGGATTGAGCAGTTTGAAATCACTGTTTCTGTGGAACCTGAGAAAGGACTTTTGGGAATGCTCTTAGGAATATGATGAAAAAGTAATACCCTCTGATAAAAAAGAGAAGGGAACTTTCTGTGAAACTGCTCTAGGTTACGTGAAGTCCAATCGCACAGTTAAGCTTCTATTTTCATTGAGCAGTATTCTAACACTGTTTTAGGTTACTCAGCTAAGGGATACTCGAGAGCTCTTTGAGGCTTACAGTGAAAACGGAAATATCTTCAGATAGATACTGGAGAAAAGATTTCTGAGGATCTGCTTTGTGATGTGTGCATTCCACACACAGAGTTATGCCATTCTTCTCATAGAGGATTGAGGAATCCCATTTTTAAGAAAACGCTAACAGGGGACATTCGGGAGTATATGGAATTCAATGGTGAAAAAGGGAGTATTCTCAGACAAAAACTGGAAAGAAGTTTTCTGTGAAACTGCTTCGTGCTAGATATGTCTATTCATCTCACATAGATAAAACTTTCATTCTAATATTCAGATTTGAAACTGAGTTATGAACGGATTCGCGAAGGGACATTCGGGAGCACATTCAGGCCTGTTTGAAAATAGGAAATATCTCCAGATAAAAACTGGAAAGGAGTTTCTATGAAACTGCTTTGTGATGTGTGCATTCCACTCTGGGAGTTATACCACTTTTCTCATAAAGCAGTGTTTGAACAATATTCCTGTAACACTGAAAAGGTGATATTTGGCAGCTCGTTGAAAACTTGGGAGAAAAGTGAAATATCCTGAAATAAAACACAGAAAGAAGCGTTCCAAGAAACTGCTCTCTGACGTGTGTATTCATTTCAGGGAGTTGAAGCTTACACTACGTTACTCAGTTTGGAAACTCTGTCTTTGAGGAATCTGTGAAGGGATATTAAGTGGCGCCCAGAGGCTTGTGGTGAGAAAGGAAACATCTTCCAAAGAAAACAGGGGAGAAGCTTTCGGAGAAACTACCTTGTGATGTGTGTATTCATCTCATAGTGTTAAATCATTCTTTGGATTGAGCAGTTTGAAATCACTGTTTCTGTGGAACCTGAGAAAGGACATTTGGGAACGGTCTTAAGAATGTGCTGAAAAAGAAATACCCTCTGATAAAAACCTGAAGAAAACTTTCTGTGAAACAGCTCTAGGTCAAGTGAAGTCCACTCAAACAGTTAACCTTCTGTTTTCATTGAGCAGTATTCTAACACTTTTTTAGGTTAGTCAGCTAAGGGATACTCAGGAGCGCTTCAAGGCTTACGGTGAAAACGGAAATATCTTCGGATAGATACTGGAGAGAAGATTTCCGAGGAGCTGCTTTGTGACGAGTGCATTCCACTCACAGAATTAGATTTTTCTTTTCATAGAGAACTGGGGAATTGCATTTGAAAAAAAAGTTATCAGGGGACATTTGGGTGTATATGGATGGCTATGGTGAAAAAGGAAGTATTCTCAGACAAAACCTGGAAAGAAGCTTTCTGTGAAACTGCTTTGTGATAGATATGTCTATTCATCTCGCATAGATAGAACTTTCTTTCTATTACGCAGTTTTGAAACTGCGTCATGGACGGATTCACAAAGGGACATTCAGGAGCACATTCAGGCCTACAATGCAAAAGGAGATACCTTCAGCTAAAAACTGGAGAGAAGCTTTCTGAGAAACTGTTTGTAATGTGTGCATTCCGGTCAGAGAGTTGTACGTCTTTTCTCATAAGACAGTGTTTGAACACTGTTCCTGTAAAACTGAAAAAGTGATATTTTGCAGTGCATTGAAGACTATGG
>NW_022167791.1:0-1224 GCF_008728515.1 Papio anubis | reverse complement strand
GGGCTAGGTAATAAATGGAGCTTTTGACCCAGGTCTAGTTCGCAGGGGGTCCAAAGACCCACCTGATTTTCTGTCTCCAGATGTATAATGCCAATGTAATATGACATGGAAATACTTGGGCGTTGGAAGAACCACCTCTGCTCCCCATCATTGCTGTCAGGGACTAGGATTTTGCCCTCCTTAAAAGCCATTAGCCTGATTGTTTCATGTTTGCTGATTGAATACGAGACTCTTGCATCAGAGACAAAGGACTTTATCAGACCACAGCAAGCAGTATCAGCGTCATGTCTATATCTGTTCCCCTTGCCCCCAGTTCCCACAGAGGGGATGCAGAGGATCCAGATTGCTGCCTACACATAAAGTGGGTTGTGTTACAGGAGAAAAATCACTGAGTTTAGGGAATCCACCATTTTTTTTCCTTCAACTTTTATTTTAAGTTCCAGGGAGCATGCGCAGGATATGCAGGTTTGTTACAAAGGGGAAACATGTGCCATGGTGGTTTGCTGCCCAGATCAACCTCGGTATGAAGCCCAGCATCCATTAGTTGTTTTTCCTGATGCTCTCCCTCCCCGAAACCTCTCCAACAAGCCCCAGTGTGTGTTGTTCCCCCCATGTTTCCATGTGTTCTCATTATTCAACTCCCACTTAGAAATGAGAGCATACAATGTTTGGTTTTCTGTTCCCGCGTTAGTTTGCTGGGATAATGGCTTTCAGCTCCATCCATGTCCCTGCAAAGGACATGATTGCAGTCCTTTTTATGGGAATCCTCCTTTTTCTTTTTTTTTTTTTTGAGACAGAGTCTCGCTCTGTTGCCCAGGTTGGAGTGCAGTGGCTCTATCTCGGCTCACAGCAACCTCCACCTCCTGGGTTCAAGCGATTCTCCTGCCTCAGCCTCCTGAGTAGCTGGGATTACAGACACCCACCACCACACCCAGCTAATTTTTGTATTTTCGGTAGAGACAGGGTTTCACCATGTTGGTCAGGCTGGTCTCAAATTGCTAACCTCATGATCTGCCTGCCTCGGCCTCCCAAAGTGCTGAGATTACAGGCATGAGCCACAGTGCCTGGCCGGAAATCTACTATTTTTATAAGCAGTATGCAAGTCTACTCTTTGTCCTGGAAGGAGATGTTAGCTCATCTCTCAAGGTTCATTGCTGTGTGTCCAACCCTGAGAAATCTCCTAAGTAGAGAGAAGCAAGGTCTTGTCTTCCCAGCATATTAGCA
>NW_022167790.1:0-1224 GCF_008728515.1 Papio anubis | reverse complement strand
TTAGTTCCCCGGTTGACTCTACTAACTGCTGGCGAGTTCCTAGGGTATACCCGTAACTGGACTAGTGCTGTTATTCACCCAGACCCTAGACCGAGACCTGCACGAGCCATATTTCTCCCCCTCATTGCAGGAATCTCCCTCACTGCATCCTTCATTGTGGCCGGACTGGCTGGGGGGAGTCCTAGGTCACACCCTCATAGAAAGTAACAAGTTGTACCAACAATTTGCCATTGCTATGGAGGAGTCGGCTGAGTCCCTTGCCTCCCTTCAGCAACAGCTCACATCCCTAGCTCAGGTAACCTTGCAGAACCGGAGGGCCCTAGACCTACTCACTGCAAAAAAAGGTGGTACATGTATATTTCTAAAAGAAGACTGTTGTTTCTACATAAATAAATCAGGACTTGTAGAGGACCGGGTCCAACAGTTACGCAAGTTAAGCACTGAAGTAAAAACACGGCAGTTTGCTTCAGCTGCAGACCAATGGTGGAATTCCTCTATGTTTTCTCTGTTAGCCCCCTTCCTTGGACCCCTGCTAAGTCTACTATTTCTGCTTACCGTAGGACCTTGTGTTGTTAACAGAATTTTACAATTTGTTAGAGAGAAATTTGACACCGTACAACTCATGGTCCTCAGAGCCCAATACCAACCTGTAAACGCTGAAACAGAATCAGACTTATAAGACCCAAGATTGGCTCTAAAGATACCTGAAAAGAAGGGGGGAATGAAAGGAGCTGGGCACATTCCTCAGCCCCCGGGCTCGAAACTCCCTGAGCCCAGTACAAACACCACCTGGAAAGTCTCCGATAAGGAGACAGCCGTTGAAGGTTACTGAAAGCGCGGGAGCCAAAAGAATTTCTTTGTTCCCCTGCAACTTTCGGGCTATAAAAAGCAAACGCTCGCATTGATCGGGGCCCTCTTGTATACTGTGTAAAGGAGGGACCAGGTTCGAACTTGTAGTAAAGATCCTTGCCGCTTGGCTTTGACTCTGGACTCTGGTGGTCTTCTTTGGGGAACAAACAGTCTGGGCATAACAACATCTGACTGCAAATGTCTGCAGCTTCCCTCCTGAGGCCAGTGAGACCACGAACCCGCTGGGAAGAATGAACAACTCCAGACGCCCTGCCCTAAGAGCTGTAACACTCATTGTGAAGGTCTGAAGGTTCACTCCTGAAGCCATCAAGACCAGGAACCCACCAGAAGGAAGAAACTCCAAACACATCTGAA
>NW_022167789.1:0-1224 GCF_008728515.1 Papio anubis | reverse complement strand
TTAGTTCCCCGGTTGACTCTACTAACTGCTGGCGAGTTCCTAGGGTATACCCGTAACTGGACTAGTGCTGTTATTCACCCAGACCCTAGACCGAGACCTGCACGAGCCATATTTCTCCCCCTCATTGCAGGAATCTCCCTCACTGCATCCTTCATTGTGGCCGGACTGGCTGGGGGGAGTCCTAGGTCACACCCTCATAGAAAGTAATAAGTTGTACCAACAATTTGCCATTGCTATGGAGGAGTCGGCTGAGTCCCTTGCCTCCCTTCAGCAACAGCTCACATCCCTAGCTCAGGTAACCTTGCAGAACCGGAGGGCCCTAGACCTACTCACTGCAAAAAAAGGTGGTACATGTATATTTCTAAAAGAAGACTGTTGTTTCTACATAAATAAATCAGGACTTGTAGAGGACCGGGTCCAACAGTTACGCAAGTTAAGCACTGAAGTAAAAACACGGCAGTTTGCTTCAGCTGCAGACCAATGGTGGAATTCCTCTATGTTTTCTCTGTTAGCCCCCTTCCTTGGACCCCTGCTAAGTCTACTATTTCTGCTTACCGTAGGACCTTGTGTTGTTAACAGAATTTTACAATTTGTTAGAGAGAAATTTGACACCGTACAACTCATGGTCCTCAGAGCCCAATACCAACCTGTAAACGCTGAAACAGAATCAGACTTATAAGACCCAAGATTGGCTCTAAAGATACCTGAAAAGAAGGGGGGAATGAAAGGAGCTGGGCACATTCCTCAGCCCCCGGGCTCGAAACTCCCTGAGCCCAGTACAAACACCACCTGGAAAGTCTCCGATAAGGAGACAGCCGTTGAAGGTTACTGAAAGCGCGGGAGCCAAAAGAATTTCTTTGTTCCCCTGCAACTTTCGGGCTATAAAAAGCAAACGCTCGCATTGATCGGGGCCCTCTTGTATACTGTGTAAAGGAGGGACCAGGTTCGAACTTGTAGTAAAGATCCTTGCCGCTTGGCTTTGACTCTGGACTCTGGTGGTCTTCTTTGGGGAACAAACAGTCTGGGCATAACAACATCTGACTGCAAATGTCTGCAGCTTCCCTCCTGAGGCCAGTGAGACCACGAACCCGCTGGGAAGAATGAACAACTCCAGACGCCCTGCCCTAAGAGCTGTAACACTCATTGTGAAGGTCTGAAGGTTCACTCCTGAAGCCATCAAGACCAGGAACCCACCAGAAGGAAGAAACTCCAAACACATCTGAA
>NW_022167788.1:0-1224 GCF_008728515.1 Papio anubis | reverse complement strand
TTGTTTCTTCCTTAAATATGTGCTAGAGGCTGGGTGTGGTGGCTCACACCTGTAATTCCAGCACTTTGGGAGGGTGAGGCAGGTGGATTGCTTGAGGTCAGGAGTTGGAGACCAGCCTGGCCAACACGGCAAAACCCCATCTTTACTAAAAATACAAACATTAGCCAGGTGTGGTGGTGCACACCGGTAATCCGAGCTACTCCGGAGGCTGAGGCAGGAGAATCGCTTGAACCCGGGAGGCAAAGGCTGCAGTGAGCTGAGATCACACCACTGTACTCCAGTATGGGTGACAGAGTGAGACTCAGTCTCAAAAACAAAACAAACAAACAAACAAACAAACAAAATGTGTGCTAGAAAAGCCATTAGAACAAGTTTTCTTTGTGAGGTAGTTTTAATTACAAATCTAAATTTCCTTACTAAATATAAGGCTCTTCAGATTTTTTAGTTTCTCCTTTGTCAGATTTGGTAAGTTATGTTTTTCAAGGAATTTATTAATTTCACATGTGTTGTCAAATTTATTGCTGTGAAGTTGTTCATAATGTTCCCCTATTATTTTATTATTACTTTTTTTTTTTAAGACAGAGTCTCGCTCTTCTGCCCAGGCTGGAGTGCAGTGGTGTGATCTTGGCTCACTGCAACCTCTGCCTCCCAGGTTCAAGCAATTCTCCTGCCTCAGCCTCCCGAGTAGCTGTGATTACAGGCGCCCACCACCGCACCCAGCTAATGTTTTGGTATTTTTAGTAAAGACAGGGTTTCATCCTGTTGGTCAGGCTGGTCTTGGACTCCTGACCTCAGGTGATCCACCTGCTTTGGCCTCCCAAAGTGCTGGGATTACAGGTGTGAGCCACTGCACCTAGCCTCCCCTATTATTATCTTCTTAATGTCTACAGACTCTTATCGGGGGAAACCACACCCCCGATATTTATCATGGGTTCTTTTCTATTTCCCTAAGTGTCTCAGCTGGTTTGAGAAATAAAGGGAAAGAGTACAAGAGAGAGAAATTTTAAAGCTGGGTGTCTGGGGGAGACATCACACGTCAGCAGGTTCCATGATGCTGCCCGAGCCGTAAAACCAGCAAGTTTTTATTAGCGATTTTCAAAAGGGGAGGGAGTGCACGAATAGGGTGTGGGTCACAGAGATCACATGCTTCACAAGGTAATAAAATATCACAAAGCAAGTGGAGGCAGGGTGAGATCACAGGACCACAGGATGGGGTGAAATTAA
>NW_022167787.1:0-1224 GCF_008728515.1 Papio anubis | reverse complement strand
GATCCCACCACGAAAGCAGCCACACACGGATCCCACCACGAAAGCAGCCACACACGGATCCCACCACGAAAGCAGCCACACACGGATCCCACCACGAAAGCAGCCACACACGGATCCCACCACGAAAGCAGCCACACACGGATCCCACCACGAAAGCAGCCACACACGGATCCCACCACGAAAGCAGCCACACACAGATCCCACCAGGACACCCAATCATTTGTTACGGGCATTTCCTGGTCAGGAAACCGTGGTCTAAAATAGCTGAACAGCAAGGGCAGGCAGGGAGCCCAGCTCGGCGGCAGCAGAGCCGGCTAAAGGAAGCCAGGCAGAGGCCGCTGTGAGGTCTCGGGGTGGAAATCCCACGAGCACGTGGGCGCCACCACTCTTCCAAGGCTTGGTCACACCTTCCAGACCAGGCTACAGACAGTGACTATCGGGGAGCAAGCTAACACCCAATAAAAGACGCAGCCCGCCGCCTTGTTCTCCACACTGGGGCTGCAGAGGCCCCGTGCAATTCCTCATTCAATCCCTCCTGGGCTGTGCTCCCGGAGTCCAAAGCTGGGCGCTGGAAAGGTGTTCGGGAGGTCAGAAGGCAGGGTGCGGGGAGCACAATAGCAGGAGGGGAAGGGCCCCATGGAGGCTTCCATCCTTCTGGGAAAAACAAGATGCCTTCTGGGAAGCCTGAGCAGCGCCCATCGGACAGCAGGTGCCCAAAAAAGGGACCCTGAAAAGGGGTCAGTGAGGAGAGGACTGACCAGGTGCTGAGCACAGGCTTGGTGACCTGGAGGCTGCTGGAGGGGCTGAGAGAGGCAGAAGGGGCAGCAGGCAGAAGCCACCCACGAGACAGGGCCTGCAAGCCCTCCACCCCGGGAGACGGACTCCAAGCCCCGGCAATGTTCCATCTGAAGAAAGTGTCTTTGTTTACCAGGGGCCTTGGGCCAGCCTGAGGGTCTAAATATGTGATTTGTGGCCAGGCGTGGTGGCTCACGCCTTCAATCCCAACACTTTAGGAGGCCAAGGCGGGTGAATCACTTGATCCCAGTAGTTCAAGCCCAGCCTGGGCAACATGGTGAAATCCCATCTCTACAAAAAATTAAAAAATTAGCCAGACATGGTGGCGTGCACCTGTAGTCCCAGCTACTCAGGAGGCTGAGGCAGGAGAATGGTGTAAACCTGGGAGGCGGAGCTTGCAGTGAGCTGAGATCCAGCCACTGCACTCCA
>NW_022167786.1:0-1224 GCF_008728515.1 Papio anubis | reverse complement strand
TTCTGTCTAGTTCTGTCTAATACTGACAGTGAGGTGTTAAAATCTCCTACTATTATTGTGTGGAAGTCTAAGTCTCTTTGTATGTCTTATAAACTTGTTTTATGAATCTGGGTGTGCCTGTATTGAGTGCATGTATATTTAGAATAGTTAGCTCTTCTTATTGAATTGTTCCCTCTTCCACAATGTAATGCCCTTTTTATTCTTTTTTGATCTTTGTTTGTTTTAAAGTCTGTTTTGTCAGAGACTAGGATTGAAATCCCTGTGGGTTTTTGTTTGTTTGTTTGTTTTGTTTTTTGGGTTTTTGTTTTTTTGTTTTTGTTGGTTTTTGTTGGTTTTTTCTTTTTGTTTTTGTTTTGCTTTCCATTTGCTTGGTAAATTTTCCTCCATCCCTTTATTTTGAGCCTATGTGTGTCTTTGCACATTAGATGGGTCTCCTGAATACAGCACATCAATTGGTCTTGACTCTATCCAGTTTGCCAGTCTGTGTCTCTTAATTGGGGCATTTAGCCCATTTACATTTAAGGTTAATATTTTTATGTGTGAATTTGGTCCTGTCATCATGATACTAGCTGGTTATTTTGCACACTAGTTGGTGCAGTTTCTTCATAGTGTCATTGGTCATTACATTTTGGTGTGTTTTGCAGTGACTGGTACTAGGTGCTTTTTTTCCATATTTAGTGCTTCTCTCAGGAGCTCTTGCAAGGCAGGCCTGGTGATAATGAAATCCCTCAACATTTGTCTCAAAATGATTTTATTTCTCCTTTACTTATGAAGCTTAATTTGGCTGGATATGAAATTCTGGGTTGAAAATTCTTTTCGTTAACAATGTTGAATTTGGCCCCCAATCTCTTCTGGCTTGCAGGATTTCTGTTGAGAGGTGTACTTTTAGTCTTATGGGCTTCTCTTTGTAGGTGACCCAGCCTTTCTCTCTGATTGCCCTTAACATTTTTTCCTTTATTTTAAGCTTGAATAATTGGATGGTTATGTGTCTTGGGGTTGATTTTCTCATGGAGTATCTTAGTGGTGTTCTCTGTATTTCCTGAATTTGCATGTTGGGCTGTCTTGCTAGGTTGGGAAAGTCCTCCTGGATAATAATATTCTTAATATATCCATAAATATAAGTGTGTTTTCCAGCTTGTTTCCATTCTCCTCATCTCCTTATGAAGCCCCATATTTTTTGGAGGCTTTGTTCATTCCTTTTCATTCTTTTATCTCTAGTCTTGG
>NW_022167785.1:0-1225 GCF_008728515.1 Papio anubis | reverse complement strand
TTTAAGCCTCAGCAATGGCGGGCGCCCCTCCCCCAGCCTCGCTGCTGCCTTGCCGGTAGATCACAGACTGCTGTGCTAGCAATGAGAGAGGCCTCGTGGGCGTGGGACCCTCCCGGCCAGGTGTGGGATATGATCTCCTGGTGTGCCTGTTTGCTTAAAGCGCAATATTGGGGTGGGAGTTACCCGATTTTCCAGGTGTTGTGTGTCTCAGTTCCCCTGCTAGGAAAAGGGATTCCCTTCCCCCTTGCGCTTCCCAGGTGAGGCGATGCCTCGCCCTGCTTCAGCTCTCACTGGTCGGGCTGCAGCAGCTGACCAGCACGGATCGTCCGGCACTCCCCAGTGAGATGAACCCAGTACCTCAGTTGAAAATGCAGAAATCACGGGTCTTCTGTGTCGCTTGCGCTGGGAGTTGGAGACTGGAGCTGTTCCTATTCGGCCATCTTGCTCCGCCCCGAACAATACTCCCCTAACTCATTTTTTGAGGCCAACATCATCCTGATACCAAAGCCTGGCAGAGACACAACAAAAAAAGAGAATTTTAGACCAATATCCCTGATGAACATCGATGCAAAAATCCTCAATAAAATACTGGCAAACCGGATTCAGCAGCACATCAAAAACCTTATCAAGTGGCCTTCATCCCTGGGATGCAAGGCTGGTTCAACATTCGCAAATCAATAAACATAATCCAGCATATAAACAGAACCAAAGACAAGAACCACATGATTATCTCAATAGATAAAGAAAAGGCTTTTGACAAAATTCAACAGCCCTTCATGCTAAAATCTCTCAATAAATTCGGTATTGATGGAACGTACCTCAAAATAATGAGAGCTATTTATGACAAACCCATAGCTAATATCATACTGAATGGGCAAAAACTGGAAAAATTCCCTTTGAAAACTGGCACAAGACAGGGATGCCCTCTCTCACCACTCCTATTCAACATAGTGTTGGAAGTTCTGGCTAGGGCAATCAGGCAAGAGAAAGAAATCAAGGGTATTCAGTTAGGAAAAGAAGTAATCAAATTGTCCCTGTTTGCAGATGACATGATTGTATATTTAGAAAACCCCATTGTCTCAGCCCAAAATCTCCTTAAGCTGATAAGCAACTTCAGCAAAGTCTCAGGATACAAAATTAATGTGCAAAAATCACAAGCATTCTTATACACCAGTAAGAGACAAACAGAGAGCCAAATCATGAATGAACTTCCATTCACAATTGC
>NW_022167784.1:0-1225 GCF_008728515.1 Papio anubis | reverse complement strand
AAAAAAAAAAAAAACTGGAGAGAAGATTTCTGAGAAATTGCTTTGTGATGTGTGCCTTCCACTCAGGGAGTTATACCTCTTTTCTCATAAGGCAGTGTTTGAACACTGTTCCTGTAAAACCCAAAAAGTCATATTTTGGAGCCCATTGAAGACTACAGCGAAAAGTGAAATATCCTCCAATAAAACCCAGAAAGAAGCGTTCCAAGAAACTGCTCTCTGATATGTGCATTCATTTCAGAGAGTTAAAGCTTACTTTACATTGCCCAGTTTGAAAACTCTGTCTTTGAGGAATCTGTGAATGAGTATTAAGTGTCATCCAGAGGACTGTGGTAAGCAAGGAAATGTCTTTCGATGAAAACTGGAGAGAAACTTTCTCAGCAACTGCTTTGTGATGTGTGTATTCATCTCATGGAGTTAAAGCATTCTTTGGATTGAGCACTTCGGAATCACTATTTCTGTGGAATCTGAGGGAGGACATTTTGGAATGCTCTATAGAATACGGAGAAAGAAATATCCTCAGATAAAAACCAGAAGGAACCTTTGTGTGAAACTGCTATGTGTCTTCTGAATTCCTCTCAAGCTGTTAAGCTTCTCTTTTCATTGAGCAGTTTTCTAACACTGTTTATGTTTAGCGTGCTAAGGGATATTCAGGAGCGCTTTGAAGCTTACCGTGTAAATAGAAGTATGTTCAGATAGAAAGTGGAGAGAAGCTTTCCGAGGAACTGCTTTGTGATGGGTACATTTCACTCACAGAGTTATACCTTTCTTTTCATAGATGATTTGAGAATCCCTTTTGGAGAAAAAGCTACCAAGGGACATTCGGGAGTATATGTATGGTTATTGTGAACAAGGAAATATCCTCAGAGAAAAACTGGAAAGAAGCTTTCTGTGAAACTGCTTTGTGATATATATATATATTTATTCATCTCACATAGATAAAACTTTCTTTATATTACGGAGTTTTGAAACTCCGTCATGGACAGATCCGCCAAGGGAAATTCGGAGCACGTTCAGACCTATGGTGAAAAAGGAAATATTTTCAGATAAAAACTGGAGAGAGGTTTTCTGAGAAACTGCTTTGTGATGTGTGTGTTCCCCTCAGGGAGTTATACCTCTTTACCATAAGGCAGTGTAAGAACCCCATTCCTGTAAAACCAAAAAAGTGATATTTTAGAGCACATTGAAGACTATGACGAAAAGTGAAATATCCTCAAATAAAACCCAG
>NW_022167783.1:0-38986 GCF_008728515.1 Papio anubis | reverse complement strand
AAAAAAAAAAAAAAAAAAAAAAAAAACAGGAAGAGACACCAAGGATGTGCACATACAGAGAAAAGTCGACGTGAGAACACAAAGAGAAGGTGGTCATCCGCAGACCAAGGAGAAACCAAACCTGCCGAAATCTTGATCTTGTATTTCCAGCCTCCAAAAATGTAAAATAAATGAATTTTTATGTTCTTTAAGCCACTCCTTCTGTGATATTTTGTTATGGCAGCTTCAGCAGACTAGCACAAAATGACTATATTCCTGAGGCTGTGTTAATCTACTCTAGCAAGGGTATCGCATCTGGCACAGCAGCTGCAACTAGGGCTACTGCTTAGTTAAATTTGCAATACTGCACTGTCATAGTACAGGAACTGTATATATATATTTGTGGGTGGGAAGGGTGGGCAGACTGGTGAGTTAAATGGGATATAGGCATTTAAGAATGGCAGTAATTCCTGTAATTCCTGTATGACCTGGAGACATAATATTAGTTTTGATTAACTATCTTGGTTGAGATTAGGGGAATTTTCAGAAGTTTCCACTTAGCCTTCCCTATTATAACAACTCTTGTTCTGGAGTCTAAGAATCTAACATATATATTATGCCAAAACCAAATATGTTTATTTTAATTTTGCAATCAGAGACTAGATGAGTGATTGCCAAATGGGTCTCCAGACCCAAGGAACCCCGGTGAGGCAAATTTGGACCAGGACTTTATTTATTACACAATTTTAAATAATAATTCCTAGGCAAAAGGTCTTGAGTTTAACTGGGGTAATTTCCTTTAGCCTCCTGGTTACCCATCCTTGATTTCTTTTTATTGTACAGTTGAATACCCTTGTTGACTGCCTATTTATTTTGTTCTAAGGGTGTTACGTTCTAACTATTTCCATAGACCTCTGTGGGTCGAGACCCTTGGTTGCCCCTCTAAGCTTTTCATTCATTACAGTAATTGTGTCCATTTAGCTTATCTTGGTTAAGTGCCATAATCCATCTAGCCTCTATTATTTCAAATTACCACTGTTATTATCAATCAGCCTAGTTCTGTAACAACCTCTCTTACTTTGTTAGGGAGGAGAGCCACCACTGAAAACTTTACTGATGCTGTTTCTCCTCTCCCCAGCACATTTCAATTGCTACCATAAATGGTATCCTTGGAGCCCTCCCAAGGAACAATTGGAAAACTGTGGGTTTTTCTGGCTGTCACTAATATTTGATTCTAGCACACCTAAACCTCTGAAACTTTTATTTTTTTCCACTACCAGTTATGGTAATTTATGCATGGGGCATATTTCATATTTCTAGGGACTATCCGGTTAGTGAATTTGCGCCATCTTACAACCTTGTGTTCTCCCACTCGACATCCGTATCAAGAATTCTCAGAATCCACCCTCATGTGTGCTTCTGCAGGCATATGCTGGAAATGTCACTTGCTAATGCAATACACTTGCATCTTGCTTGAGAGCTCATGCTTGATCATGTCTATTTTATCTCCAATTCATGAAAGCATGCTGCAGAACATGCATGATTTTATGACTTGATAGTTCAGATGATACTGTGTTCATGATGGGCTCAGCCTCACTCAAACCTGGTGTTTACTGAATACCTATATGTGTATGTGTTGTCACGCAAGTGAAAAGAGGCTCAATGATTTTTATGTTTGTATCTTGGTGAAAAGCAATGACATTGTAGCATGTTTTCTTTATTTTGGTGAAGAAAGTCCAACATATCCCAGGCTATGGTTGGCATGAAGCTCCTAAAGTTTGACTGAGGTGAAGCCACTTGTATTTAGGGAAGAGGTTATTTATCTTCTATCCTCTGGTGTGAATACTTTTACGACAGCATTTAGATTACCTACTACTTTCAGCTCACCAGATTCTATCAGCATAATGTAATTAGTATAGTAATCTAGTGCAAGTCTTATTACAGTGATCCAAATTGTTACTCCTTCCAGGATCATTCCCACAAATATTCCCAGGTAGTTACTTTATAAAAAATCACATTATTGCAATTTGGTAGGGGACACGCTGGGATTCAACTGTGGTCATAGATACAATATGGGTGAGGGTTAAGGAGGATTAAGTTGTTTTTGTAAGGTTAAGTGCCTCACATAACTTTGTAACCAGATCTTTTTGCAAGTAAGAATCTGCTTTTTCATGAGGAGAAATAGGAGCTGCTTCTGCTAGTAAAGGATATTTCATTAAATTGGAGGATTTTAGAAGCCCTCAGTCATCTGAATCTTCTCACATGCCCCCATTCTAATTTTCACAGCCCAACTCTCTCTCAGTAAATACATTTCCGTTCACATAAAAGAACTACAGAGTATTCAAATTCAACTCTACATAATGCAAAAACTCCAAGGTTAAATATTTTAGTTTGCTTTCTAGTTACTTTAAGTTTTGAAGCCGCAAATGACAAAGTATTATTTTACATTAGATGGAAAGTTTTGTTTTTGTAACACTGACTTCAGCCAAGATTTCAGAACTTTACATGATCATTCTCTTTCTTTAGGCTCTCCAACACAGTTGGAAATAAGCAGACAATCATACAGTCCTTGAATTCTCAAGCTTAGCAATTTCCACACTTAGCAGCACTTGATATCTAAGGCCGTCCCATCAATGACACTTCATTCTAAATGATATTTGAATTAGTTGCCCGGTCATTAGATGCTTTCAAATGCCATTAGCTGTATTGTCCCAACCTTTCTCTTTGATGAAGAAATTCCACTATGCCGCTAGAATAATCCCACTTCTTAATTTTTTGCATATCCTTTTTCTTTGACTACCTACATATTACCATATCACTTGTGAGTGTTAATAGCAAAGAAAAAAATCCATTCTGGCAAACTTAGCCAGACAAGAAAACAAATCATCTTATGGGCTAGAGAAGAAAACAATTCTACGCAGCCAAGATCAACATTGTAAAACTACATTTAAACAAACAAACAAACGAACAAAAAACTGACCTAAAGAGTATATTGCCACTGTAGTCACTGCCTCCACCAAGCATAAGATGCCAGGAATCCAAAAATATTAAAATTATCGGTCAGGCACATTGGCTCACGGCTGTAATCCCAGCACTTTGGGAGGCCGAGGTGGGCGGATCACGAAGTCAAGAAATCAAAACCATCCTGGCCAACATGGTGAAACCCCATCTCTACTAAAAATACAAAAATTGGCTGAGGGTGGTGGCATATGCCTGTAGTCCCAGCTACTCGGGAGGCTGAGGCAAGAGAATTGCTTGAACCCTGGAGGCAGAGGTTGTAGTGAGCTGAAATCATGCCACTGCACTCCAGCCTGGCAAGAGAGCGAGATTCTGTCTCAAAAAAAAAAAAAAAAAAAAAAATTATCCTGCAGCAAGCACCAATGCCTTTTTATATCAGGAAGTGAACCTTGAAATCACTACAACTCACACAAATCAGAGGCCTTTATTATCACCTACATTAGCAAAACTGGAAAATCCGCAGAGTCCATTTTCTCTTCATGTTAACTGATGAATCAGGGTGTTAAATGGGTGCTTGTGTGACTGTCAGAGGCTAGCTTACATGGCTGTGTTATACTTGGGTGGGAAAACATAACACATAATACAGTTAATTTCCCAAATATAAGAATAGGACAAATGCACATAATAGCGTGTGTATTTCTTTTTTAATGAACTAACTGTTCAGGTCATTGATTTCCATAGTCTATTTAGTGTTCCATAGTAACATTTCCCAGTTTGCCTTTTGTCTTGTGACATTGTTTATAACCAAAAATTATTTTGGTTGTTAGATTAACCAGTCCAAAAAAAAAAAGTCTTATGTTTTTCTTTAAAAAATATTAAAAATAAAGATATGTTTTCTTCTAGTATTTTTTGCTTTGTCTTCTTATGTTTGAATCTTTGATGCATTTGCAAACTTAGTCTAATAATTATGACTCACTTTCCTTTCAAATTTAACCATCCTTTATTTCAGAATTTCAAGTTGCTTCCACATTTCTGGCAATAAAGTAATCTAATCATTCAAATAAATTACTTATATATTATTTTTAAATATTCTGTAATGTTTCTCTTATTTCAAACTGCCTCAAAGTGACAATGTCCAATTAAAGCTATGTGGAAGGGTGGCTAACCAAACACACAAACAGAAAGGGAAAATTAAGTAATCTGAATATTTAGCCAGAAGGAAGTAAAGATTTCATAGCTGGACTGAATCTCATGAGATCCAGTTTGTGTTTGCATTTTAGAGATGAAGCAATTTATAAAAGGTGAAATTAGAGATGTAAAAGTCCTTATATGTGAAATTTTATCTCAACCTTTACAATGAGGGAGTGGGAAAGGGATGAGGAAGGCCATTCTTCACAATAATAATGTAAAAGTCTAAATTTCTATTCCAATGTTTGAATTTATGCAGTTTTATCTCCAAATAGAGTCAATATATTATTTGACATGACATTTTAACTGTTTTGTTTAAATATTTAAATGGATAAATTTTAAAAGTTATATAAAACTTGGCCAGGTTTGGTGGCTCACACCTGTAATCCCAGCACTTTGGGAGGCTGAGGTGGGTCACCTGAGGTCAGGAGTTTGAGACCAGCCTGGCCAACATGGTGAAACCCTGTCTGTACTAAAAATACAAAAATTAGCTGGATATGGCAGTGCATGCCTGTAGTCCGAGCTACTAGGGAGACTGAGACATGAGAATCATTTGAACCTGGGAGGTGGAGGTTTCAGTGAGCCGAGATTGCAACACTGCACACGAGCCTGCGTGACAGATTAAGACTCTGACTCAAAAAAAAAAAAAAAAGTTATATAAAAGTAACTAGTCTCTATGATATAGTTTGGCTGTGTCCCCACCCAAATCTCATCTTGAACTGTAGATCCCCATAATTCCCACATGTCATCGGAGGGACCCAGTGGGAGGTAATTGAATCATGGGGGTGGGTCTTTCCCATGCTGTTCTTATGATAGTGAATAAGTCTCATGAAATCTGATGGTTTTATAAAAGGAAATTCCCCTGCACACACGCTCTTGCTCACTGCCATGTAACACATCCCTTTGCTCTTTCTTCATTTTTGGCCATGATTGTGAACTGTTAGTTCATTAAAATTATTTCCTTTCTAAATCACCCAGTCTTAGGTATGTCTTTATTAGAAGCATGAGAACAGACTAATACAATAAATTGGTACTAGTAGAATGGGATGCTGCTGTAAAGATACCAAAAGAAATGTGGAAGTGACTTTGGAACTGGGTAATAGGAAAAGTTTGGAATGGTTTGGAGGGCTCAGAAGAAGACAGGAAAACATGGGAAAGTTTGGAACTTCCTAGAGACTTGCAGGACACAGAAGACAGGAAAATGTGGGAAAGTTTGGAACTTCCTAGAGATTTGTTGAATGGCTTTGATCAAAATGCTAATAGTGATATGAACAATAACGTCCAGGCTGAGGTGGTCTCAGACGGAGACGAGGAACTTGTTAGGAACTGGAATACAGGTGACTCTTACTGTACTTTAGCAAAGAGACTGGCAACATTTTGCCCCTTCCTAGATATTTGTGGACCTTTGAACTTGAAAAAGATGATTTAGGGGATCTGGCAGAAGAAATTTCTAAGCAGCAAAGCATTCAAGAGGTGACTTGGGTGTTATTAAAAGCATTCAGCTTTATGTATTCACAAATTGAAACATGTTTAAAAGGGAAGCAGAACATAAAAGACTGGAAAATTTGCAGCTTGATGATGCAGCAGAAAAAAAAAAAAATTCTGAGGAGAATTTCAAGCCAGCTGCAAAAAGTTGCATAAGTAGTGGGAAACCAAACGTTAATCACCAAGACAATGGAGAAAATGTCTCCAGAGCATGTTAGAGACCATGCCTGCAGCCCCTCCAATCACAGGACTGGAGGCTGAGGAAGAAAAAATGGTTTTGTGGGCTGGGCCAAGGGCCCCCTGCTCTGTGCAGCCTAGGAACTTGGTGTCCTGCATCCCAGCTGCTCCATCCCAGCTGCTGCCTAAAACAGGCCAAGGTACAGCTTGGGCTATGGCTTCAGAGGGTGCAAGCCCTAAGCCTTGGCAGCTTCCATGTGGTGTTGAGCCTGCAGGTGCACAGAGTCAAGAACTGAGGTTTGGGAACCTCAGCCTAGATTCCAGAGTATGTATGGAAACGCCTGGGTTTACAGGCAGAAGTTTGTGGCAGGTAGGAGCTCTCATGGAGAACCTCTGCTAGGGCAGTGTGGAAGGAAAATGTGGGGTTGAAGCCCCTACAGAGTCCCTGCTAGGGTACTGCTTGGTGGAGCTGTGAGAAGAAGGCCAGCGTTCTTCAGATCCCAGAATGGTAGATACACCGACAGCTTGCACCATGTTTCTGGAAAAGCCACAGACACTCAACACCAGCCTGTGAAAGCAGCCAGGAGTGGGGCTAGCCTTGCAAAACCACAGGGCAAAGCTGCCCAAGACCATGGGAACCCACCTCTTGCATCAGTGTGACCTGGATGTAAGACATGGAGTCAAGGAGATCATTTCAGAGCTTTAAGATTTGACTGCCCTGTTGGGGCCTGTAGCCTCTTCATTTTGGCCAATTTCTCCCATTTGGAATGGGTGCATTTACCCAATGCCCACACCCCCACTGTATCTAGGAAGTAACTAACTTGCTTTCGATTTTACAGGCTCATAGGTGGGAGGGACTTGCCTTATCTCAGATGAGACTTTGAACATTCAAGTTAATGCTGAAATGAGTTAAAACTATGGGGGACTTGGAAGACATGATTCATTTTGAAATGTGAGGGCATGAGATTTGGGAAGGGCCCAGGGCAGAATGATATGGTTTGGCTGTGTCCCCATCCAAATCTCATTTTGAATTGTAGCTCTCATAATTTTCACGTGTCATGGAAGGAATCCCCTGGGAGGTAACTAAATCATGGGGGCAAGTCTTTCCCATGCTGTTCTTGTGATAGTAAATAAGTCTCACGAAACCTGATGGTTTCATAAAGGGGAGTTCCCTGCACACGCTCTCTTGTCTGCTTCCATGTAAGCCTTTCCTTTGCTCTTGATTGTGATGCTTCCAGCCATGTGGAACTGTGAGTCCATTAAACTTCTTTCCTTTATAAATAACCCAGTCTTGGATGTGTCTCTATTAGCAGCCTGAGAACACAGTAGCACACTCTAAAATTAGATATTTATCCATTTATAGTATTACTAATATCCTCATTTCTTTTTCATTAACTGTTGCAGAGAAAACATACTTTAGTTTTACAAATTTTACTATATGTCTTCTTGAAGATGTGGCAAAATAAAGAAATAAATAGCAACATTATTCTAGGTTCTGATACAAAGCAGCTTTGTTTTTATTCTGGACAATTAATGGTTGCTAAACATAGTGGTTGAGTAATAAACCTAAGCATTGTTGTTTATGGAAACTGATAAGCAAAAGGGAAAGGCAGAAAGATTAGTCTCCCTCAATGAAGAAAATTAGCAAAAGTAAGGAGGTCATGAAAAAGAAAAACAGAAAAACTTATGCCTGGAGATGAGACAGCTTTGCATATTCACATTGGTAAGAGGATGTTTGGAGGCAGCAGTTTTGAGACTCAGCACTATCACTTACTCTTTTTGTGAAACCGAGAATAATCACTTAACCATTTACTTACTTTACAGGGGTTTCCTTTCCTGTAAAGTAGGTAAACAATACAGTCTGCCAGTGTTGTACAGTTCAAAAGAAAAGTTTTGGCAGTGCTACAAACTATAAAATAAAATATGTGAATGTTTGTTGTAATGATTGTTGTTGGTGTTGTTGCTATTGCTATATATTATATAAAAGTAATATTTTTTCCTTGACCAAAATGTGCAAAGTCAATCCATTTGGAGCTGTGTCTTGTTGTAAAGTAGAGCTCAGGAAGAACATTACCAACTCACTCTAATGGGTTAATGAACAGATTTTAATGCAAAACTTATAAGGTATGTGTTCACGAAAAAGAAAGGCATGCATTTCCCAGTACCTCCTTTGATTACACAAACAGGCATGGAAGGTCAAGGTGCTCTATTAGACACACACTGTGGGATCACCATTCAAGGACTCCATCCCACTGTTGATAGAGAGGAACGTTTTTAACAGAAGAATGAAAGATGGCTTACCAACAGGCAGTCTGGATGTCAGCCACCAGTCACGTTTTGGAGTGGTAGAGAAAACTACCCAGGTTATGACATTGGTATCCTTGGAAAGCTAGATTTAGGCACAGCTGCCTTATTGGAAAGGGAAGGAAAGAAGAGTGAAATTTAGTGCTAGAATAAGGAAAATTGTGTGGAGTTCAAATTAGAAATAGTGGAGTCCCTACCTTCATTTTATGCTGTTGGACAAATGTCCCTCTCCCACCCTCAGAGAAAACTGGAGAGGGTAAAAACCAAGGGTCTTTAGTCTTAGAACTTCAGACTTGATGATACAGGTACCCAGGACTGGATACATAATGCGTGGAACCCAGTGCAAATTAAAATATGAGTACATCATTCAAAAATTACTAACAATTTCAAGATGGCAGTAGCAGATAATTAAATTAAGCCCTTCCAAGACAGCGTCCAGTGTGACATCATGGGAGGGTTGACCATATAAGAATTGTACTGAAAATAAAAAGACTGGTGTTTATACACACAATGAATGCAGAGTACTAAATGACCATTACCTTTACTCTTGAGAGAGGACATTGAAGGACTATTTTCAAGTGCATATGTGCAGCCCAAGGGTCCTCAAAATCATGTTACTTAGGATAACCTTCAAGTGAAGCTCAAAGTCAGAAAGTCCCACACACTTGCTCAGAATGATTAAAAGAAACTTTTAATCTCCTTAATCTTAAAAAAAATAAACAACTAAGGATGCCAAACACTCCAAACAATGATCTAATATGGAAAGAGAAACCAAAACAGAAGAGACACGATCTATTAGTAATCAATATACAGAGAGAAGAAATTTTACAAGACATTATTTTTAAAATCCTGAGAGTAAAAAATTACATTGCAACTATGAAAAGAACTATGAAGAGGACACCCGGGGGAAAAAAGGAGATCAGATTTTAAAACATCATAGGATAAGTGAAATAGACATTTCAGAAAATAAATTTCAGGAAATCTCACCGAAATTAGAACAGAAAGGCAAAGAGATGGCTATGAGAACAGAAAAAAGGCAGTATCAGTGGGTTAGTCCAGGAGGCCCAACATCCAAATAACAGAAATTCCATAAAGACAAAGAAAATAAAGGGACAAAAATCAACAATGAATAACTCAAAAATTCACTAAACTGAAGGCAATTCAGGGTGAGGGCTTCTGCAAGGTTCCCAGCAAAATGGATAAAAATTGACCCAGGGCAAAGCACATCACTGTGAAGTTTCAGAACCCTGTGAACAAGGAGAAAGTCACACAGGTTTTATAGAAGGGGGAAGAAATATGGAATGGTCAGAAATTAAAATGGCTTCAACTTCCTTAATGGAAAAGAAACACCTCCAACATTCTGAAAGAAAATGTTTCCAACCTATGCCCTTTTGAAATGTCAGTTAAATATGAGGATAGAATAAAAACATATTAAAATATAAACTGTCTCAAAAGGAAAAAATTCCCATGCATCTTTTTTTCTCAGCAAGCTCCTGGGGAATGTATTCCCCAAACCTGAGAGAGTAAATCAAATGAAAGAGAAGGATATGGGAATAGGAATCATCTTACGTTGAAGACAGATGCCAGGATGATAAATAGGCTCCAGAAAATAGAGCCATGTGACTTGCTGAGGACACCCCTGTGCATGCCTCTGCCTTTGTCCCTTGAGCCTGACCTCATGATTCACTAGGACTAAACAAGGCAAAATATCAGATAAGAGGATGTGGCCAGAAGCAACAGATCCAAGCCAGAAGAGAGGCAGAGGGAATTCAAAGCATAACAGAAAAGTAAAGTCCTAGAATGACAGCTCCATTTCTGGCCTAGAGTGCAATCAGTCCAGACCCTCAGAAAAGGGCTTTCCAAGAGACTGTTTCCAAGAAAATAATTGAAATGTCTGTTTATCTGATGTGATTGGCCTTATTGAAAAGTGTATTTAAAGGCTATTGAATGATTGGGGGTGGGCAGAGGAAATAGCAACAGAAACACACAAAAAGAAAAAGCATGAAGATAAATAAAAGGGGGAAACAAAAATATTCATAATACACTAAAATTATCAGCTGTGAAAAATAGTTCCATAGGCCAAATACTGTAAACATTGAATATTGACTTAACAATAGAGCAGAACGTCAAGTGGGATATATTCTAAAATACAAGGAAATAATTCAACATTAGGAAATATATTCATGCAATTTACTATTTTATATTAATAGAGAAAATGTATAATTATCTCCATATATGCTGGAAATATATTTGATAAAAATTTAACACCCATTTTTTATTAAGGTTACAACAAAAACTCTTTAGCAAGCTAAAAACAAAAGGAAAGTTCTGTAATATTATTATAGTATCAATCAAAAACAAAAACATGTTTAAGGGTAAAATACAATAGAAATTCCAATGAAAGTAAGAAATAAAATGAGTCATACCATTACTATTCAATATATTTTAAAGGGTATGAAATATTTGTGTTAATTTTTTGTTTCTGCTCAACATGTAAACCTTGATCCTGTGATTTGGAAATTTTCCCACAAATAGAAGAACTCTGAATCGTGGAAAAACACACTTTTCCCAATTTCCCTTGCCACTTTGGCATGTGCATATGACCCGGGCTTAGCCAGTCAGATATTCAAACACAGCCTTTAATTGGAAATAGTGCAATGAAGCAAGGGCAGACGAGAAGCCACCCCGGCTTCCCAAGGAACAAAAAGGCAGTATTGTCGTGCTGGGAACGTCCGCTGTTCAATAGCAATAGCAGTAATATGTTCACCAGATAGATTCATTTTGCATGTGGTCTGACTGCTTAGTGTACTTGTTTTCCAAATGTGGTTCGATAGTTTTCCTTTGAACTACTTTTTATGTTTTGCCAAAATTAACCAGCGTCTGACTTATCCTACTGTTTAAAATCAAGTACTATGATCATTACATGGAAGTCCTGAGAAATAAGAACTGAAATAAGATATTAGAGAGAAAGAAACAAAAATCTTCATTAATTGCAACTTATGCGATTTCCTACATAGAAAATCCTGGAATATCAGTAGAAAAACTATCGGAATAAATGAAATAATTTAAGAAAAGGGCCAGTTATAAGGTAAATTTACATCTTTTTTAACTTACAGAAGTAAATGACAAATATTTATTTTAAAATTCCACTAACAAAGACAAAATAAGCATACACTTATGAATTTATTTAACTAAAGTTGTGAAGGAAAAGTTAAAATTTTCTAAGATCCAATAAACTGGAAAGGTATTACAAGGTGGAAAGTATTCAACATTACAAAGATGCCAAATCCCCCCAAGTAAATCTTTAAATTTAATACAATTTCTATTTAAATTCCAAAAGAATTTTATTATAAAAAATGATTTTAAAATATCTGTAAAATGTAAATCAAAACAATAACCGGGGAATTTCTGAAGAAAATTGAAGGAGAATTTGTCCTACTAGATATCATAATATACTACATAGTTATAATAACTTCAACAATGTGATATGAGTACAGGAAAAAGCAAACAGTCTAATGAAAGAGAATAGAGAGAAAAAGAAGACATATATACATGTAAGAATTCGGCATATAGCAAGTACGATATTTCAAAATAGTTAAAAAGAGTTAGATTAGCCAATAACTGGTGGTGTGTTTAAAAATCTATCTAGTTTGATAAATAAATTTAGATGCTTGCCTTATATATTTATCAGACAATAAATTCTAATTCATTAGAGTTCTAAGGATAAACTATAACATTATTCAAATGCTATAGAAGAATTTTAAAGTTATTTTTGGGATAGGAAAAGTCTTCATAGGCATAAAATTTAAGAATACAGAGGCGTGGCACAGTGGCTCACGCCTGTAATCCCAACACTTTGGGAGGCTGAGACAGGCGGATCACCTGAGGTCAGGAGTTCAAGAACAGTCTGGCCAACATGGTGACACCCCGTCTCTACTAAAAATACAAAAATATCTGGGCATGTTGGCAGGCACTTGTAATCCCAGCTGCTCGGCAGGCTGAGGCAGGAGAACTGCTTGAACCCAGGAGGCTGAGGTTGCAGCGAGTGGAGACTGCACCATTGCAGTCTAGCCTGTGTGACAGAGTGAGACTCCATCTCTAAATAAATAAATAAATAAATAAATAAATAAATAAATAAATACAGAAAAATACTAAACTTTTTCATTACACAAAATTTAAAAGAAAGTTTATACCTGATGAAAGATGCCACAAAGTAACAACAAAATGCAGATTAGGAGAAAATATGTGCAATGTATCACTTCTAAGGGGTTAATCAGCACAAAATATAAAATACCCACTTGAAAAAAAATGTGGGATTGGGTGCAGTTGGAACAATACATAAATGAATTAAGGTTACTCTTAAAAATTTGGATAATTAAGTAGTCTATTGCAATTTCATAGTCCTCTTTGCCATGTTCCAAACACCACAAATCTAATTTTATAACTACCATAATGAGCTCCCGTGTGAACCAGAAATAAAAGGACAAATAGACCCATCAGCAAAATCACTGGCATGAAGACATCCAAAAAATGACCCGCAAGTTCATTGGATGATCAGGTCCATAGAAGAGCCAGGTGCAGAGCAAATGCTGTGGGACTCAGTATCTTCCAGATCTTTGAGCGGGTGAATTATATTTTCCATCTGTTTGTGGCTTGGCAGGACTCCATAGCCAAGAAAAAAGAGTACTGTTGTCCTGGTGATACTTTGAAAAGCATTTTGGAAATGCTGAGTCCTTTCTTGGAGAAACAAGTCAACAGTGTAAGTTTGGGGTAGGCCAGGGGAACGGTAATGAGGGTGAATGAGTTGGCCTCAAAAGCCCTGAGAGAATCTGGAGAAGTTTGTCACAATGAGGGAGTCAAGAAACATAGTCAAACAAAAACACCTGCAGCAACATCTAGAACACGTCACCAAGCTCTCTGCCACTGAGGGATTCTCTCCAGGATGTCAATCATCTGGGCTGAGACAGCTCCGTTATCTGCAGGATCCAGCACAAAATGTAAACGCGGGGCCCCTTATTCAAAAAGCACAAAGAAAAGTTCCACCAAACGTACTAAACTATCAAGCTGTTACCTTTCTCCCACAGTCACCACGTTGTTGTCATGTCTTTTATTTGCTATTTAATGTCATTCTAAGTAAAGAAAAAAATTTTGATTATTACAAAGAATTTTACCATTCATCTTTGTATTGTGTAATATCACACTTAGATGCTAATATAAGGGCATTTAATTTTTATGTCTAATTATTGAAAATATACAATTTATATTTCATAGTTCATATATGCATGTGTATTTTGCTCTTACCAAATAAGAAGAAATTTTGCACCAAAGCAGTGCAACAGTTTTTATTTTACTTCTCGATACATGCACATTCTACCAACACTCTCTACCTTTTGCTACAGGCAAGTAAGGAAAGACTGAAAGGAAAAGGAACTGTGGGCTGTCCTATTTTTCCCTTTCCTTCTGTGTCATCACTTTTTATGTAAGTGCTTGGCCAATACAAGAAGGTAACTTAAGTAGGAAAGGGTGTGATAGGTTTCCTTGGTTATTCAGATGTCATGAAAGGCCACTGCTCTCTTTCTGCATTTGAAGCAAGGTTATGTTCAAAGGAATGCACTGCCTCTAAAAGCTGTCAGTGTCCTGTTCCATGGCCCTCCTCTGACTCAGTACCATATACAAAATTCTTACCTTTTATTTACTTTAAGTCTCACTGAATTCCCAAGTCTAGTGGTCCACTGAAATTCTGTGCATATGGCGCATTGCAAAGGCAATCTGCAAGTGGAGTGTCAAGAAAGCACAGTGCACGTGTACCCTGAATGCATCTCCTCTGCTCATGTGCATGTTCCATTATCCCATTAAATTCCACTTAGAAAGCACAGTTCAAAGAAAAAGTGTTAAGAATGTTCAGATAATAACAGCAGAGTTAAACCACACACAGCATCTTTCTGACTTTCTGAGCACAGGGCTCTGTGTAAATGCACTGGTCAAATGCTCATCAGGTCCACTCTGATTTGCAGGGTGAAATCTGAAGACTGAAGTTTCTCCATACCCTGCATGTCAAAGTGCCTTGTACCACTTGATATATCAAGGCTGCAGCCTGGGTCCAAGAGAGCATGTTTTCTTTTTCACAGCAGCTTTTCCATATCCTAGAAGGCCTGGAGGAGCAGAGTGGTGACCACCTTCTTGATGTCTGAAATCTCTCACCTCCACTCACCACCAGGCTGGTTCTCAAGCCATACATGAGGACAACATTCATTCCTGCCTTAGTTCTGTCTTTAGAGGGGCTTCTTGTACCCCCCTTGTTCTGTTCTCAGAAATTAAACCTTCCTTCTATTCCTAAGACTTCCATAAACAATACAAAGTTTTTAAATAAGAAAAAAACAAGAAAGGGAAAAGGAAAGGATAAAAACAGTAATCTCCTGGAAGAAAAATTAACATGGTTAATAAATAAAAAATAAATAAATGGATGGATAAATAGATGATAAGTGATGTGTATCACCAGTGATAAGGGATATATAAATTAAACATTATCATTTGTCACAGATTTGTTAAATGCTAAAAAGATTGACAATAAACCAGTTTTTAAATTAATGCATAATTTATGATATTTGGATTCCTACATTGAAGACATGAATGTTTTTTCCTTTACTATAAAGACATTCAATTTACTATAACAAACTTTAAACCAAAAGTCCAAGCTTTTTAGTATCTGGAAATATAATTCAGGGAACATTCCCATGTCAAATTAAAATACATCTTATTATCCTCCCCCCAAAAAGGAATGCAAATTCAATCCCCTGGTATGTTTCCAAACTCTCACACAATGCCATGCTGTTGAAGCATTCACCGCTTATGCTTTGCAAAATTAAAATTGTGAATTTCATGAGTGAAACTCTTTTGTTTTTGTTGCTTTCAATTTTGTTTTGTTTTTTGCTCTTAAGCATAGCTTGATTGGAAAACACCGGTTACCATCTCAAGGAGTTTTCCAAGTGCAGAAGTAGCAAAAGGGGATCAACCACTGAAGTCAAGTTGTTATTTATTGGCTATAATTTTTTAAAAGACATATCTTACCACGTTGAAGGCATGTTTTACTATAGTAAAAGCACTATCTGAAAAATACATGACAAACTAACCAAAAATAACAAAAGTCCAGAAATTTGCTGAGTAGAACCAAGACCTCATATGAAAGCATTTTAAAAATTGGGATCTTGGAGAAAATGGCAGACAATACTAATAAACTAACTCATCTGCTCCATTGGTCATTAGTAGTAATGATTTTTTTAAATGAATAAAATCCTATACATTTAGTTTTTGACAAACCCTTTACAATTTAGATTCATGTAACATGACAAGAGAACATTTTTTTCCAACTTATTAGAATGCATTTTTTTCTGTATTTTTTAAAGGAAACCATTCTGATATAAACTTTAATTTTACTATCCACCAATTTTCAGAGACCTGATTTTATGAACAAATGCATCTGACATTGGCAATAGTTTAGAGAAAGGAATGCCTTCATATTTCATATTAATTTTTTTTTTTCAAATTTCGCCATGTTGGCCAGGAGGCTGGTTTTGAACTCCTGACCTCAAGTGATCCACCCACTTTGGCCTCCCCAAATTCTGGGATTACAGGCGTGAGTCACCACCACACCTGGCCAGGAATGCATTCATATTCTATTAGAGTAAGTTCACATTGTTTCCACTTTTGTTAGAGGGCGAAATGGAAAACTATCAAAATATAAAATATGCAAAATATCTGACCCAGCAATCCACATCTATTGTTTAAAAATTGTTACAGTATATATTCAGCCATTTTCAAACCCGAGACTGGGAAGAGGTTTAATGGACTTAACAGTTCTACATGAATGTGAAGGTCTCACAATCATGGCAGAAGGCAAGGAAGAGCAAGTCAACATCTTACATGGATGGTGGCAGGCAAAAGAGAGCTTGTACAGAGAAACACCTGTTTTTAAAACCATCAGATCTCATGAGACTCATTCACCATCACGAGAACAGTTCAGGAAAGACCCATTCCCATAATTCAATCACCTACCACCAGGTTCCTTCCATGACACATGGGAATTGTGGGAGTTATGATTCAAGATGCGATTTGGGTAGGGACAACCAAACCGTGTCACACTAGTTTACAAAAGTTTACATAATGTTTATTGCAGTATCACATTACAGTTGACATCACAAACTCTGATGCCTGATTATCTTTGCATAATTATGGTACCAGTTTAATAATTGTGTAATTTAGGACACATTATTTAAACTCTCTGCTTCAGTTTCCTCATTGGGAACATATGGGAATAACAACCATTCCTAACTCACGAAAGTATTGAGATTAGACTATGAGAGCTGTGCCTGACCCATAGTAAGTTCTTAGTAAATATCATCTGGTTTGTTTTTAGAGAGTTAGTTACATGAATGACTGTATTATAACTACAGAATTCTAGGCAGTCTTTAAAAACATGAGTCCATTTCTATGTATGCTATAAAATAATAGCCATTATAACTTGTTGAATGAAGAAAAATATGACATACATATGAATATTTTGCATATAAATTGTGTGTGTGTCTAGAAAAATTTCTAAGTAGCTAAAACCATATCTATCAGTGCCACTTCCACAGTTGCACTGGGAATAGAGTGGGAAAGGCTGTCAATTTTATTATAAAGTACTCTATGATTTGAATTTTTATAAAATTTAAATAAAACCAATAAAATAAGATAAAAAATCTTTTCCAGCATACCCTGACCAATCCTGTCTGTGTTATCCTATGTAATACTAAAGCCTATCTGATATTCATTTGAAATCTCTTTCATTACCTCTCTTTCTTGACTCATTCTATAGATGCAGAATAATGTAAATAATGTAAAATGGTACATCATATTATTACACAAGTATTGTTCTTGTCCCCACTTCTTGGTCTGAAATATTTCACTTAAACAATACTATGATGTGTATGTTACTCTTAGTTTCGGCTGAGTATAAATAAATAAAATGTTATACCTATTCCAGCCTAACCACCATAAACATTTCATGGAAAAAAAAAAAAAAACTAACCAAATGGTCAGCCAAGAAACATGGATTTAATTCTGGGCTTGTAAATAGAAAAAAGCAAAGCATCCTGACGTAGCCAAGACGCATGACAAACAATTGAGGCCACAGTGAAGAAAAATTGCAATTACAGATTTAAGTTCATTCTCACTCTGTCGTGACACTTTGCTTATGATTATTGCTGCATATTGTAAAAGTGCAAGTACTGGTATAAGAAAATAACAATGACTGCCTTTCAAATGTGCATACTACCTTTCGGATGATTGAAAAAATAAGGTAAAAAACAGATATCATATCTTCAGATGAAAATATTGACAGATTACATTTATTTATTCAGTCATTTATTCAGCAAGTCCTTATTGAGCACCAACGATATTCCAGCTACCATTCTAGGTGCAGGGGACAAAGTAATGCACTGAAGAAAGGTCCTACCCTGATGGAAGGGAGAGAGTGACAACGAATGGAAATATAATGTCTCTCAAACTAATAAAACCCATACACACATTTAATCTTCACAAGCTCATAGGTTTGGTGCTCTCATCATTGTCATTCTTCTGATTTTACAAGCGGAGAAAAGAAAGAATAGTTTAGTCCCAGCTGCTCGGGAGGCTGAGGCAGGAGAATGGCGTGAACCCGGGAGGCGGAGCTTGCAGTGAGCCGAGATTCCGCCACTGCACTCCAGCCTGGGCGACAGAGCAAGACTCCGTCTCAAAAAAAAAAAAAGAAAAGAAAAGAAAAAAAAAAAAAAAAAGAATAGAAAGGTTGTCACTTACTGGAGGGCATATAAGAAGTAATATAAACAATCTGTGATAGAAATGATATTCAAACCCCAGAATTTGATGCCAGATCCTGAGGCCTTGATATTCCTGTTCAAAATCACATCACAAGGTTGTTCAGAGGATTAAATGAGATAATTTTTGTTGAACCAATTTTTAAATTGTATTTTAAAAAAATATTGACATCATCATCACCATCAGCTATGGTATTTTTGTCTGGGCAAATTGCAAACTTCAAGGTTGGCATTGGAAAATAGCATCGGCTGTGCTAAATTTTTCCCACGAATTTAGTGAAAGTCCTTTGGTATAAAACATCCAAGAAAGCCTGTGTGTGATTCAGAGGTCCAAAAAATTCACTATGTATTCACTATGTCATACAGAGGAGGTACAGAGAGACATAAGTGTTCAGGGGCTGTAACGAGGCCCAAAAACTTAGCATGAAGATTATTTGAGAGCACAGAAAGAATAATTCCACCTGATGCCTTGTAGAAAGCTGCTTTTTCAACTGTTAATATAATAACAGTAAAACTAAATCTCTGCATACTTCTATAAAGATATGACCAAGAGAAATCTCTCTAAAAGAAAGAACTAGAAACTGAACTGTGATCTAGCTATAAAATCACACCTCCCACGTACAAATCATTTATTTCTCAGATACTGCAGCTTCCCTCACCATTGAGTCAAAGCGGAAATATCAATGATGAATGGCCTTAACGTTCAACATATATGTATTGTGAATCCTGAAGGAGAATTATTATGAAAGATGGTGATTATCAAATTGAGAATGGAAGATGGAAAAGATGCTAAACTGGGCCAACTGAGTTAATAATTAAAAGGTTATTTTTATACAACAATGATATATTTACCACAGGAAAAACAAACAGTGGATGATAATTGTCTTAGTGAGGGTTTTATCAGAGAAGCAGACCCACTGTAAGTGATAGTGAGTAAGGGATTTATTTCAAATTTAGAACTTAGGTAACTGTGGCACAGTGGTCAGACTGTCTATATAAAGCCTTACTTGGCCTGAAATTAGCAGAGTTAGTGGTTGAAAATAACATTTCCTCCAGGAATCTCTTTCTGAGGTCCAGAATACATTAGGTCTCTATAAAATTAGGACTTGTGTTTGTCTGCTGGTAAGAGAAAATGGAAATAATAATGGCTTTAAAAATTCAGGTTACTTCTCTTACATAAAGAGGTTCAGAGGTGGGAAGACCAACTTCCCATTGTCGATAGGATCCAAAACCCTCTTTCTACACCATCCTGGCACATTATTTTTATACTCAGATTTACCTCAGGTCACTATGTGGCTACTAAAGATCTTGGCATCACTGTCATGGTAGAGGTCACAAAAAAATAAGATCATTAGAGGAGAAAAATGATGGTGGTGGTAGTGGGCTGTGACCTCTAATGTGTCAGGTCTCACTAATCAGTTTTCATAGATGTCCCACACATCACATCTTCTTGCATCTCATAGATCAGAATATCATCACCTAGCTGCAAGGGAAGAAGGTAAATCTAGTCCTTATTCCAGGTAGCAATGTGCCTAATAATAATAATGATGATTTAAGAATCATTATTATGGATTCAAGTAATAAAGATGAAAATGTGAACATATTAAATATTAAATTAACTACTAAAGACTTACTTTGTATTTTTTAGATAAAAATACATTCAAATGCAAATTCTATTTTTTTTTTCTTGCACTCTAAACAACATTCTAGAATATCCCCTGAAATACATACAAATCATTTTGGAAGCCACTGATTTGGAGAATAGAAAAACGTTATTTGAAAGTGACAGATGATGACTAATAGTTCACATGTGTTGATTCTCAAGAGATGCATTCTTTCATCCAGCATGTATTAATATAGATTATTTGGAACATTAATATTTAAGAGATTATAATGCATATATAGTAAACATGCATTGAATTTCTATATTTATTTTCCTGAATAGATATGATTCAAAAGATTTCAAAGAAAGATATTAAAGTTACTCATGTATAGAGTTAAATATGTCACTGAACGATTCATGTCATATATGAGAGTGAGCACTAAAACACACAGACATTTTGGGTATACACACTGGCACACATACACAAACATATGCATACATATATCCATTTACTTATTCAACTTTTTCTCTAAAACTGAAAATGAATGCACTTTGAAAGGTTAATTTAAATTTCTCTCAGGTTGGCAGAACTAAAATTTATCTTTTGCTTATGATTACTATATATGCTATCTATATGTTTTTTACACTTTATTTTTAATAAATAAAATATTTCTTTAAAGAACGTTTTATTTTCAGTAAAAATTAAACAATAAAACTTTAGAAACTGTAAAAAATGTGATATTAAAAGTTAAACATTTTTACTTTAAAATATTACCAGAAATAGCTCCATAAATATATAGCAAAAAATTCTTAATTAGCCCTTATCTCATCTTATAAGCTAAAGTATTTCGCAACTTCTAGAGTAATTTCAAATAACTGATTTTACCCATTGATGGCCTTACACTACTTATGTTTCCGATTTCAGCAATCATTTATCTTTGAAGTGAGATATTGCTCCTTGAGGAAATTCTAGACTTCTGCCTTTCAATTTCACTTATCTAAACAACTCAAGTTTATAGGTGGGAAGATAGGCAACGTCTTTTATATATAAAGGAAGAGAAAGAGAAAGGCAGAAGAGAAGATGGACTCTTGTTAATCTGTTACTAAATAAGCTCTTTAGTTGAATTTGCTTTATTCCATAATTTACACTATTCTATTCACTTTCTACACAGTTTCATGAGCATTAGTACCTGACTGGATTAGCCTTTCTGCACTCACAATTAATGTTTATTTGACAGAAACAGCCACAGTTTTCTCTGAAGTTTAAATTTCCCAAAGTTGCAAATACAGCCTGGTTCTTACACTGTGGAGGGGTGTGTGTGTGTGTGTGCGCGCTCAAGCATGTGTGTGTCACATATGCAATTACTGATTATTCCCTATTAGGTAGGCTCTGCACTTTATATATCTGCTACTAAATTTAAGGGAAGTAAATGCAAAACTATTTTATCAAAATTATAATATTTATCTTTCAATATTACATATATCCATCAAATAACTATACTGCTACATTCTGCATTGTATATAAATGTATGTGGAATATAAAATGGTATATTCCCTATATTCCCGTCTACTGGGGAATTTCATCAACATCGCATGCTACTGCACATCAGGTTTTAGGATTATTTGTAGTTATCTATTTTCTACCTTTTACTTGACTAAATTATAATTAGTCTCTAAAATGCTTTATTGTACTTTGTCTAGAGTATTTTCCTCAATCCCATGTTGTCTGCAGAAAGGAATATTCCAAAAACTTCAAAGAACAGAACAGTAATGCCCTCATGGGATGGAAAGCACTTGAGATTGCCCTAAAATACACAAATTCATTTCAAGTTATACACAAATGCACATACATATGTGTGTATGTATATGTTCATATATATAATTTCAAATTCACATATGTGACAAAATTTTCAATTTAATAAATATGTATACACAAAAAATGAAATTTGAAATGTTAGAAATATTTGACTAAAAGTCCAGAGTCCTCACAAAATAACACAATTCAGTGTGTATCACTCTTTAAAATATAAAACTATGTATACAACTTCAATATTATCAGAATCTTCCTGTATATGAATCCAGTAGTGGTAGTAAAATAGCAACATAATCCTTTTAAATAACAGTGACTGTTCCATCTGAACTCTAACTTTCTCAGGCTAATATCAAAACTTAAGCTTAATTCAACCCCATTCTTTTTTTTTTTTTTTTGTAATATTTTATGGACTACCATAATTTTCTTAACCATTTCTCTATCATTGAGCATTTAAGTTAATTCAATATCTTTTCATAATAAACCATGTACTTTGCAGTATAGATTTCTCCATATTTTGGATAATTTTCTTAGCATAGATTTATTGAATTGGATTAATTTTTTTGTTGTTGTTTTGTTTTTTATTTTTTATATTATAATTATACTTTAAGTTCTAGGGTACATGTGCATAATGTGCAGGTTTGTTACATATGTATACTTGTGCCATGTTGCTGTGCTGCACCCATCAACTCGTCAGCACCCATCAACTCGTCATTTACATCAGGTATAACTCCCATTGCAATCCCTCTCCCCTCCCCCCTCCCCATGATAGGCCCCAGTGTGTGATGTTCCCCTTCCCCAGTCCAAGTGATCTCATTGTTCAGTTCCCACCTATGAGTGAGAACATGCGGTGTTTGGTTTTCTGTTCTTGTGATAGTTTGCTAAGAATGATGGTTTCCAGCTGCATCCATGTCCCTACCCCATTCTTAAATCAAACTATGTGCCCAAATAAGGCAAAGCAAGAATACACAGTAGTTTGAAAACCACATATTAGTGAAGCACTCATATTGGTTGATTTTTAAAGATATTTTACTAGAAAATAATGTTAAACCACTGAAAATAAAGGCGTCTCAAAATGTAACCACTGGAGCTAGGTGTAATTTTAACATTATAACCAACTGTAGTAATTTGGTTTAAAAATCAGGACTCAGAGTGTATAATGTTCTTCTTAAACACTTCTACATTTTATTCAAGTCAGTATTGACTTTGAAAATTTTTGTGACTTCAGATTTTGTATAGCTGTTTTTCTTAGGCTTTTCCTATCTTCTACATTTTGTTATGGAATAATTCAGAGCAATAGTCCAGGTTATTCTTGATGTGAGAAATAGTGACAAATAGCACATAGTCTAAAAGATGACAGTGTGAAGATAAGCAGCCAGCAGCATTTTATCTTGGTGTTGGAACAGAGGCAAGGGTGTGAGAATATGGAATTTCACTTCCAACTTTGAGCCATCTCTATTCCCTTTGGAGAGATCCTTCTCCTCATTACTACCTGATACCTACCCAGTTTTCACAATATTCTTTTTTTTAAAAAAAACAACACTTGTTGATACATTTCTCTCATGTGCACTATTGTATTTATAAGCTTATGATATGATTAACAGAAAAAAATAGATCAACAGCAATATAATCGATAAATTGATAAACTCTTGGTGCCTCCACATTGTTTTAATTGCAGACAAAGGTATTAAGAAACTATAAAATTATAACATCAACATCTTTTCAAAAACTGAGCAGTTTGCTGAACACCCATCAAGTCAGAATATTTACTAGTATTTGATTTACAAGTGAAACAGAGGACAGCTGTAAAATGTGATCCAGACCAGGACAGATGTTTGTTGGTGCAGTCCCAATTGTAGGTGTCACTAATATTCAAACAGTAGATTAGTAGCTTATACCAGACTTACAGTGTTTTTTATAGTTTTGGGCATGTTCATTTGTCCATCAATTCATTACCATTTACCCTAGTTGACAGTTCTCCAATCTGTTGCCCATCAAAATCAATTTTTGAAATGTCTTACAAGCACAGTTGTAAGTACAGTCTAATTCAGATCTATTTAATCAGAATATTTGGGAAGAAAATGTAAAACTTTCCCTCCTTCCTTCCCTTCATCCCGTTTTCTCTCCATCTCCTTTTCCCCCCTTTTTCTCCCTCCCTTCAGGCATATTATAGGAGAAAAACTAATATAAGATGAAAGAGAGAAATAAACAAATAATGAAAATAAATAATGTTGCGGGAAATATCGGGGGCTGGTTTCCCCCAATAAATAAATCAGTATTAAAAATCTTTACTTAACAGAACAAAAGTAAATATTCAAATACTTTTTGGAATGAAAAATATGACTTATCCAGCTCATATAAAAGTTGTAGCAAAATGTTCAAAACCAGATATAATACCAGAGAAGATAACTCGATGTTTTTGTTTTTGCTTTTTTGAGACAAGGCCTTACTCTGTTGCCCACGCTGGAGTACAGTGGTGTGATCACGACTCATTGCAGCCTCGACCTCCTGGGCTCGAGTGATCCTCCTGCCTCAACCTCCTAAGTAGCTGGCATTACAGGCACACATCACTGTGCCTCCCTATTTTTTCTATTTTTTATAGAGACAGAAGTTTGCCATGTTGCCCAGGGGAGTCTCAAACTCCTGGACTCAAGTGATCCTGCCTCACCCTTCCAAATTGCTGGGATTACAGGTGTGAGCCCCCACAACTGGCCAACAACAGCAGTTTAGGCCTTTTAAAATAAGTATTTATTTCAAGGGTGAGAGGTTCCCACTATCGTGTTTCTACGGCATTTTATTGAAACTTCTGAAGGTCCAATATGATTGGTTTAGTTGCCTACCTATATATATCTATAGTATGAATTTCTTAAAGGAAATTTAATAGTACTGAGTTTGTCTCTAATTTGGCCCAATTTATCCTGCTCCTTCCTTGCTTCCACTGCCTAACACACCTTTTCCCATCTGCATTTCTCAGGGTTCTCCAGAGGAACAGAACCAATAGGATATGTGTATATATAAAAGGGAGTTTATTAGGAAGAATTGGCTCACATGATTACAAAGTGAAATCCCCCAATAGGTATTCTGCAAGGTGAAGAAGAGAGAAGTTGGTAGTGGCTCAGTCCAAGTTCAAAAGCCTCAAAACCAGGAATCCAACAGTGAAGCCTTCAGTCTGTGGCAGAAGGCCTAACAGCCCTGGGGAAGCTGCTGGTACAAGTTTCAGAGTCCGAAGACCAAAGAAACAGGAGTATGATGTCCAAGGGCAGGAAGAGCAGAAGCAAGCAACGGGGCATGGAAAGAAGAAAGAGAGTTGCCTGCCTTGTCCTAGCTGGCTGGCAGCCAATTAGATGGTGCCCACCCACATTTAGTGTGAGTCTCCCTCTCCCAGTCCGCTGACTGAAATGTCAATCTCTTCTGGAAACACACTCACAGACACACAGAGAAACAATACTTTACCAGTCATCTAGGCATCCCTCAATCCAATCAAGTGGGCACCTAATATTAACCATCATGCCATCTTATTTATCTCTTAAATTCCTTTTTTTTCATTCTAAATTAAGCTTGTACATTCAGTAAATAATTACAGAATGCCTATTTAGTGCCAAGAGTTGTGATTGCATAGAAAATACAAAATGGAATTAAGCTTTGCCTCTTCATCAAAGATATTACTGTCCTGCTGTTGGGAGTGATAGGTAAATAAATAATCACAGAAAGAGATAATGAAGATATGCCTGGAACCAATTCCCAATGAATATCAAGGGACAACTGTACATCATCACTATTTAGGCTTTAATGTGTCTACCTGGCTGTGCTGAACTACATTTTCCACGATTCCCTTACTTGTATATTAGGGTGGCCGCAAGGGAGACAATTGGCAGATCTGAAGAGCAGGAAGCAACAACTTTTGTTGCTAACACCTGTTGTTGCTGATCTTTGAAATGCAGCTAAACCAGTGTCGGGAGGAAAGTTTACAGTGCTAAATTCCTGCATCAAGAAGTTAGAAAGATCTCAAATTAACAATTCAACAGCGTACTTAGAGGAACTAGAAAGAAAAGAATAAGCCAACCCCAAAGCTAGCGAAAGAAATGAAAATTAACTAAAGTCAGAGCACTGAATGAAATTGAGATGCAAAAACTTATACAAAAGATTAATGAAACCAGAAGTCTGTTCTTTGACAGATGAAACAAGATTGATAGATCACTAGCTAGATTAACAAGAAAGAAGATCCAAATAAGCACAATCAGAAATGACAAAGATGTCATTACAGCTGATCCCACAGAAATACAAAAGATCCTCAGAGACAATTATAAACACCTCTGAGCACACAAATTAGAAAACCTACAAGAAATGGATAAATTCCTGGACACGCATAACCACCCAAGATTCAATCAGGAAGAAAGTGAAAACTGGAACAGACCAATAATAAGTTCCAAAATTGAATCAGTAATTTAAAAAAACCTACCAAACAAAAAAAGGCCTGGACCAGATAGACTCACAGATGAATTCTACCAGACATACAAAAAACTGGTACCAATTCTACTGAAACTATTCCAAAAAATCAAGGAGGAGGGACTCCTGCCTAACTTATTCTATGAAGCCAGCATCATTCTGATACCAAAATCTGGCAGAGACACAACAACAAAAAAGAAAACTTCAAGCCAATATCTCTGATGAACATAGATGCAAAAATTCTCAACAAAGTACTAGCAAACCATGCTCAGCAGCACATCAAAAAGTTAATTTATCACAATAAAGTAGGTTTTATCCCTGGGATGCAGGATCTATTTAACATATGCAAATCAATAAATGTGATTCACGCGATAAACAGAATTAATATAAAAAACCATATGATCATCTCAACAGATGCAAAAAAAAGCTTTTGATAAACTCTAACATCTTTTTATGATTAAAAATGCTCAACAAGCCGGGCGCGGTGGCTCAAGCCTGTAATCCCAGCACTTTGGGAGGCCGAGACGGGCGGATCACGAGGTCAGGAGATCGAGACCATCCTGGCTAACCCGGTGAAACTCCGTCTCTACTAAAAAATACAAAAAACCAGCCGGGCGAGGTGGCGGGCGCCTGTAGTCTCAGCTACTCCGGAGGCTGAGGCAGGAGAATGGCGTGAACCCGGGAGGCGGAGCTTGTAGTGAGCTGAGATCTCTGGCCACTGCACTCCAGCCTGGGCGACAGAGCGAGACTCCGTCTCAAAAAAAAAAAAAAAAAAAAAAAAAAAAGCTCAACAAATTAGGCATCAAAGGAACATACCTCAAAACAGTAAGAGTCGTCTATGACAAACCCATAGCCAACATCAGACTGAATGGGCAAAAGGTGAACCATTCTCTGAGAAATTGAACAAGACAAAGATGTCCACTCTCACCACTCCAATTCAACATAGTACTGGAAGTCCTAGCCAGAGCAATCAGAGAACAGAAATAAAAGAAATACCCTTTTGATATCCGCGATGGCAAATAATTTGTGGCTAAGTCCTCAATAGCAATTGCAACTAAAACAAAAATTGATTAGTGGGACCTAATTACAGTAAAACACTTCTGCATAGCAAGAGAAACTGTAAGGAAGTAAACAGACAACCTGCAGAATGAAACAATATATTTGCAATCTATGCATGCAGCAAAAGCCTAATATCCAGGATATATAAGAAACTTAAAGAAATCAACAAGTAAAGATGAATAACACCATTAAGAATGGGACAAAGGACATAAACAGATATTTCTCAAAAGACAACATACAAGCAGCCAACAAACATATGAAAAAATGCTAATCAAAATTAATTATCAGAGAAATACAAGTCAAAACCATAATGAGACACCATCTCACACCTGTCCAAAAGGCTTTTTTTGAAAAGTCAAAAAATAACTGATGTTGGTGAGGTTGCAGAGAAAAGGGGACACTCAGACACTGTTGGTGAGGATGTAAATTAGTCCAGCCACTATGCATTACAGAGAGTAGTTTGAATACTTCTCAAAAACCTAAGAGTTTGGCAATCATTTGATGCAGCAATTTCATTACTGGGTACATACCCAAAGGAAAAGAAATTATTCTATCAAAGGACACATTCTATCAAAGAACATCAACTGTATGTTCTTTGCAGCACTATTCACAATAGCAAAAACATGGAATCAACCCAGGTGCCTATCAACAGTGGTTTAGTAAAGAAAATGTGGTACATATACACCATGGAATACTATGCAGCCATAACAAATGAAATCATGTCATTTGTTGCAGCATGGTGGCAGCTGGAGGCCATTATTTTAAGCAAACTAATGCAGAAACAGAAAACTAAATACTGCATGTTCTAACTTAAAAGCAGGGCTAGACATTGAATAAATGCTGACATAAAGATGGAAAAAATGGGCACTTAGGACTACTAGAATGTGGAGAGGGGGAGGGAGTAAGAGTTTAAAAATTACCCGTTGGATACTATGTCCATTACCTAGGTTAAGGGTTCAGTCATACCCCAAAACTCAGTGAAATGTAATATACGTCTTTAATAAACTTGCACATGTATTCCCTGATTCTAATAAAAATGTTGAAAAAGAAAAAAAAAACATAAAAAACCAAAGTAGAATAGCCTAATATTTGCATATAACCTACACACATCCTCCCATATACTTTAAATCATCTCTAGATTACTTACAATATCTAATGCATTGCAAATGCTACATAAATAGTTCGCTATACTGTTGTATTATTTAGGAAATCATGACAAAGGAAAGAAGTCTGTATATGTTCAATACTGATGCAACCACTCATTTTTTAAAAAAATATTTTTGATCAATGGTTGATGAAATCTATGGATGCAGAACCCATGGATACAAGGACTGACCTTATTGTTCACCTACCAGGCTACTTTGGAAGAAAGTATACTACCTGTTTTCTCACATTTAATAATTTCACTGTATTTGACAGACAATGTCTATGTTCAACGCTGGGTATTGCATTTTAAGAAGGTCTTGGAGGAAATAAAATGTGATCTGAGGGTTCATTCATAATAGTCATATGAGGAAGATTCTGGTGATCCTTGAGATTTTTGAAAAGTTCACATGTGGAATATGTGATAGGCTTATTTGGCTACTGCAGAGGATCAACAGTTAAAATGTCATGGAAAGGTAATTTTTTTCTTTCATTTAAAGCCTAAAAACTCATCTTAAATACAAGCTCTACACAAACAGGGAATAGAGTGTTTGTGTGTGTGTATGTTGTGTGTATTTTTTAAATTTCAAATGCTCAGTGCATACCCACATATGTTAAAGTGATCAAAACTGTTTGTTGGATTAATCAATTAATTGATGGACAACTGAGACAGTTTTCTTGAAAAAAATAAAATTGAACTAGCTAACTGTGAAATGGGTTATCCATATATTCCATAACTCCATTGTGTCACAACATAAGTGTGCCATCTCTTTTTAAGCATATATTCTTGTAACAAACAGATGACGAGAAAATTTTGAAACATAAGCAATCTCCATAAAAGATTCAGAATAGCTCAGATCTTTGAGAATTTATATTTTAATAAAATCATGAAAATAGCACAATGGCTAAAAATATTTTGTTCTTCCTCGGGCAACCTGAATTTGTTTAATTGTAAAACTAGATGTAGGGCAAAAAAATTATTTTAATTTTATTTTTTAGTAATGTTTATTATTCCCAAATGATATAATTGACCAAAATATGATTTCATTTCTCATTTCCTTTTATTGGCTTAGTAGTAACTAATTCTACATCAAAGACAAAAACACTGAGGATACAAAATAGTGGCTACTTAGGAATGTTTTTGGTTTCACATGTGTTTGGTTTCACATCTAGGTACCTAGCATCTTTTGAGCAACCCACTTGTATGCATATATACAACCAGTGTTAGAATCACAGGTCGCCTGCACCCTCAGCAGCAACCTACGAATGCAGTTAGAATACCAATCAATTCTCCTAAAACAAAACATCCTGCCTTCTACTCATAATCCAAGGTCCCTTCTCCCCAATACCCCAGATATAAAGTATTTTTATTACAGTACATGAGATAATTTTCTATTCAAAATGCTTCCTCAACAGTAATAGATTTTCAAAATAAATTAGTAGCATTCCATGTATTTGTAAGCATAACGTGAATTTAATGGTTGTATATAAAAACAAAATTATTCTTCTAGAACTTTCCATATCCCTCATTTCAAACTGTTGTATTTTTCTTTGTTTTTTGAAATTTGGTTACAGAAAATTGAGTTAGTTATACTCTGAAGAGTATTATCTGCACATTCAAGGCTCTTTGTTGATTGATATTGACTTTTCCCTTTCATCCCTGATCCCTGTCCCCATCACTTTTCTCACCCCTTAGATTCATTTACAGCAAGTCCTTGAATAACATCATTTAATTCAATGTCACTTTGTAATAACCGTAATGAGAAAACAAATGGATTCCTACATGAGACCACTCTCCGTGTAGAATTTGCATGTTCTCTCCATGTCTGCATGGATTTTCTCCAGATATTCCAGTTTCCTCCCATGACCCAAAGATGTGCATGTTCAGTTAATTGGTATGTCGAAATTGTTCCAGGATGGGCTGGTGTGGGTGTGTATGTGAGTGTGCCCTGTGATAGAATAGCATCCTGTCCAGGGTTGGATCCTGCCAGGATAGGCTCTGGCCACCCATGCCCCTTAATTGGAATATGCAAGTTAGAAAATGAATGAATGAAGGAAGGAAGGAAGGAATAAAAATTATTTTAAAATAAAAATCTGTAAACTATGCAATAATCCTACAAATGCTCAACAATAAACAATGAGGTACAAAAGCCCTCATGGAGCCATATTTGTGACTGTTTTTGAGCTGCATAGTGGTAGGACATCCTGATTAAAAATTTCACTTTGCAATATTTATTCTTTGATCTAACCCATGACCTCTATGATTGTTTTAACTCACTGATTCACCAAAAATTAAGTAATTACTTGTTTCTATTCATCTTTCTTATTATACATATGTATAGCTCACGTTTATTTCAATGTTTAATATAAGAAGTGTTTGGGGCCTTTATTTAGAAATTTGGTGATGTTTTTGTGTCCAGAAATATGCCGAAAATAGCAGCTTAACTCCTGTTTATATCAATTAGCCTATGGTAAAATTGGTTCCAATATTCGTCATTTTGCCTAAAGCCACAATTTCCAATAACTTACCTACAACAATAAGTGAGGACTTACTGGATATCCCTGCAAACTGTATTGAGTTTTGGGAATGTCAGTGTTTTAAACTTTTTCCTTTGCCCTTTTTTCCCCCCAGGTTTTCTGTTTTTCCATGCTGATTTTCATGAATTCCTTCCCTAATCTAGATGTCAATCTAGAATATTTATTTATTTTACACATTGTAAATATCTTTTCTGAATTAGTTAACAATTGTTTAACCTTGTCTCTATTTCTTCATTAAAATAAACTTTTAGTTGTAATGTAATCAAATCTGTAATTTCTTTTTTCCTTTCCTTCCTTCCTTCCTTCCTTCCTTCCTTCCTTCCTTCCTTCCTTCCTTCTTTCCTTTATAGTTCATCCTCCTAGGGTCATAATCAACGTGATTTTCCACTACCTCAAGGTAACACTTATATTCTCACGATTTTTTTTTCCTTCTTAATAATTCTACTTTTCACTAATTTAATGTGTGGTATATGGCCTTAATTTTTTTTTTCAATATTCCAATGCTATCTACCAATCTGTGTTTCTCCAAATCATTTATAGTTCAACTTTATTATAAATCAGATTAACACACAGGTTTATAACTACATGTTTGTGTGCATTTCTGAGCTCTCTGTTATGTCATCTTTCTATCTGTGATTAATATCACAATGGTTTCATTATTATTATCAAGGCTTCATACTTTATATTACGTCTAGCAAGATGTGTCCCCATTCCTTGCTTTTCTTTCTTTTTTTTTTTTTTTTTTTTTTTTTGACGGTGTCTCATTCCATCACCCAGGTTGGAGTGTAATGGTGCGGTATCGACTTGCTGCAAACTCTGCCTCCCAGGTTAAAGCGATTCTCCTGCCTCAGCCTCTCAAGTAGCTGGGATTACAAGCGTGCATCACTACGTCCAGCTAATTTTTGCAATTTTAGTAGAGATGGGGTTTCACCATGTTAGTCAGGCTGGTCTCGAACTCCTGAACTCAGGTGATCCACCCACCTCAGCCTCCCAAAGTGCTGGGATTACAGGTATGAGCCACCAGGCCTGGCTGCTTTTCTTTAAATAAAAGTAGCTAACCTATTCATAGACCTTTATTCTTCCATATATATTTTTGAATACAGTGGTTAATTTCTTTTTTAAAAAGTCTGAATTTTGTTTGAAAATAAGAAGACATCTTCTTGGAAATTGTGGCCATGCATATTTTAGATCCTTATCTGTCTGGTCCATTAATTCTGTTGACTAGGTTTTAGTTTGTTGCCTTTCTTTTACAACACTGGAACAATCTGTGGTCTCCTCAGGGGCGAGGGTGGTTGTTCACAGCTGATGAGGTTACAAATGGAACAGGATACAGAGAACCTCTGGTTTAACAATCAAGGCTTAACCATTCTGTTTTAATTTTCTCCCTCCTCCCAACACTGCCATGTGGCTGGCTGACAGGCTGGGCTCTCTGCTCTCCCTACACCGAGTGTCTTCCAGTGCCTACCAGAAGTGCTCCTTCCTGATATTAACTCTTCAGTGTTTGGCTAGTATAGCTACTCTCTCATTCTGAGTTCAGCTTCTTCCTAACATTGTTAATAATGATACCATCACAGGTCCTGTTTATTAGATCAGATTGTCCATAAAACTTATTAGTGCTGGTAGTTTGCAGCATCAATAAAATACATTTTCAGACTTTCTTTTCCCAAGGTGTGTATATGAGACTGCTCACAAAATTCCTTGCTTGCCAGGCAATGCAGTAAAAGCAAGCTAGGAATTTTATCATGCTAGAAGAAACTTCTTGCTTCTTCTCACAGGTTAGAGGATGATTGTACACACTTTGTAATAAAATATAACACACACAAAAGAGATTGTCATCCATGGGAAGAAGTAAGAATTAAGTGTGCAGACTGGGGATTTACTTCCTTCATACCCTTGCACTAATTATTTAACCTCAGTTTCCTCATCCTCATCTACGAAATGGAGATACTGACAGTACTTATCCATAGGATTGTTGTGAAATTAAATATGTGAGTGTGTGTGTGTATTCATCAATTTAATTAATATTATATATTATACAATTTCTACAACTGTGCTTCGCACATAGTAGGCACCTCATAAATGTTAACTATTGTTATTATTACAGTTGTCTTCAGAGGTTCCTGGGATTTGAAAATTCAGATTCCTGAAATCCACTACTATTATGTATTCTTTTCCCCCTATTTTCTGCCCTCTAGTGGTAATTTCAAATATGATTTCTTTGCTTGATTTTATGTGGAATTCTTGTTAAATAAAGACCTACTTTTTTCCTTTTTTCCTATTAAGTGCAAATTATTTTAAGTTCAGTCTTGTATATGCAGGACTGCAAACAATTTGTAATCGTTTCTCATGCATTTGGAAAGGGATAGCTTGAATCTTGTAAAAGAAACTTTCTCTTTAATGCCTATTGGTATTTATTTCTCTAAGACACTGCCATCCCTTTCTCTAGAAACCAGAGCTCTTCTTTCACCTGACCTTACCTATGAGATTCCACCCCATTTTAAATCCTACAAAAATAATCAGGTATTTTTACATTAAAGATATTACTTTCTGAAAAGCAAACATTTACCTCCAAAAATAACAATGTTCCAAAGATAAAATGTTAGCATCTATAGCTATTGAAAACGTTAATCAAATAATAGTAACAATCCTTACTTAAGCTATTCATTGCCTCACAAAATATGCTACGTCCTTTCATTTCTTTTAACAGTCTCTTTCCCAATATACTTGTACTTACTCTGAATGTGGAGCTAAAGAAGAATATTCTTAACTGCTTTACAGTGAAGACAGATATTGTCAATTAGTGTAAACAACAACTGCCTAACCCCCTCCCCATTCCCCTTTTCTCCCAGTCCCAGAATATAAATAATAGCAAAGACTTAACTGGTATTCTTTTTTTTTCTTTTTTTCTTTTTTTTTATATTTTAAGTTCTAGGGTACATGTGCACAACGTGCAGGTTTGTTACATATGTATACATGTGCCATGTTGGTGTGCTGCGCCCATTAACTCGTCATTTACATTAGGTATATCTCCTAATGCCATCCCTCCCCTCAACCCCTCCCAACAATAGGACCCAGTGTGTGATGCTCCCCTTCCTGTGTCCAAGTGATCTCATTGTTCAATTACCAGCTATGAGTGAGAACATGCGGTATTTGGTTTTCTGTTTTGGTGATAGTTTGCTGAGAATGATGGTTTCCAGCTGCATCCATGTCCCTACAAAGGACACAAACTCATCCTTTTTTATGGCTGCATAGTATTCCATGGTGTGTGTGTGCCACATTTTCTTAATCCAGTCTGTCACTGATGGACATTTGGGTTGATTCCAAGTCTTTGCTATTGTGAATAGTGCTGCAATAAACATACGTGTGCATGTGTCTTTATAGCAGCATGACTTAAAATCCTTTGGGTATATCCCCAGTAATGGGATGGCTGGGTCAAATGGTATTTCTAGTTCTAGATCCTTGAGGAATTGCCACACTGTTTTCCACAATGGTTGAAATAGTTTACAGTCCCACCAACAGTGTAAAAGTGTTCCTATTTCTCCACATCCTCTCCAGCACCTGTTGTTTCCTGATTTTTTAATGATTGCCATTTTAACTGGTGTGGGATGGTACCTCATTGTGGTTTTGATTTGCATTTCTCTAATGGCCAGTGATGATGAGCATTTTTTCGTATGTCTGTTCACTGCATGAATGTCTTCTTTTGAGAAGCGTCTGTTCATATCCTTTGTCCACTTTTTGATGGGGTTGTTTGTTTTTTTCTTGTAAATTCGGTTGAGTTCTTTATAGGTTCTGGATATTAGCCCTTTGTCAGATGAGTAGATTGCAAAAATTTTCTCCCATTCTGTAGGTTGCCTGTTCACTCTGATGGTAGTTTCTTTTGCAGCGCAGAAGCTCTTTATTTAATTAGATCCCATTTGTCAATTTTGGCTTTTGTTGCCATTGCTTTTGGTGTTTTAGACATGAAGTTCTTACCCATGCCTATGTCCTGAATGGTATTACCTAGGTTTTCTTCTGTGGTTTTTATGTTTTTAGGTCTAACATTTAAGTCTCTAATCCATCTTGAATTAATTTTCATATAAGGAGTAAGGAAAGGATCCAGTTTCAGCTTTCTACTTATGGCTAGCCAATTTTCCCAGCACCATTTGTTAAATAGGGAATCCTTTCCCCATTTCTTGTTTCTCTCAGGTTTGTCAAAGATCAGATGGCTGTAGATGTGTGGTATTATTTCTGAGGGCTCTGTTCTGTTCCATTGGTCTATATCTCTGTTTTAGTACCAGTACCATGCTGTTTTGGTTTCTGTAGCCTTGTAGTATAGTTTGAAGTCAGGTAGCATGATGCCTCCAGCTTTGTTCTTTTGGCTTAGGATTGTCTTGGCAATTTGGGCTCTTTTTTGGTTCTATACGTACTTTAAAACAGTTTTTTCCAATTCTGTGAAGAGAGTCATTGGTAGCTTAATGGAGATGGCATTGAATCTATAAATAACCTTGGGCAGTATGGCCATTTTCACAATATTGATTCTTCCTATCCATGAGCATGGTATGTTCTTCCATTTGTTTGCGTCCTCTTTTATTTCACTGAGCAGTGGTTTGTAGTTCTCCTTGAAGAGGTCCTTTACATCCCTTGTAAGTTGGATTCCTAGGTATTTGATTCTCTTTGAAGCTATTGTGAATGGTAATTCATTCATGATTTGGCTGTCTGTTTGTCTGTTATTGGTGTATAAAAATGCTTGTGATTTTTGCACATTAATTTTGTATCCTGAGACTTTGCTGAAGTTGCTTATCAGCTTAAGGAGATTTTGGGCTGAGACAATGGGGTTTTCTAAATATACAATCATGTCATCTGCAAAGAGGGACAATTTGACTTCTTCTTTTCTTAACTGAATACCCTTGATTTCTTTCTCTTGCCTGATTGCCCTAGCCAGAACTTCCAACACTATGTTGAATAGGAGTGGTGAGAGAGGGCATCCCTGTCTTGTGCCAGTTTTCAAAGGGAATTTTTCCAGTTTTTGCCCATTCAGTATGATATTGGCTGTGGGTTTGTCATAAATAGCTCTTATTATTTTGAGATACGTTCCATCAATACTGAATTTATTGAGAGTTTTTAGCATGAAGGGCTGTTGAATTTTGTTAAAGGCCTTTTCTGCATCTATTGAGATAATCATGTAGTTTTTGTCTTTGGTTCTGTTTATATGCTAGATTATGTTTATTGATTTGCATATGTTGAACCAGCCTTGCATCCCAGGGATGAAGCCCACTTGATCATGGTGGATAAGCTTTTTGATGTGCTGCTGGATTCGGTTTGCCAGTATTTTATTGAGGATTTTTGCATTGATGTTTATCAGGGATATTGGTCTAACATTCTCTTTTTTTGTTGTATCTCTGTCAGGCTTTGGTATCAGGATGATGTTGGCCTCGTAAAATGAGTTAGGGAGGATTCCCTCTTTTTCTATTGATTGGAATAGTTTCAGAAGGAATGGTACCTTAACTGGCATTCTTAAGAGCAGATTTGGTGTTTTTATATATATATATATATATATAATATTTTCTTTTTTTTTCTTTTTTACAATATATATTTTTATACAGAATTTTAAAATATCATCTTGGGCCATACAGCTTTATCAAATAGATATATAATGAAGACAGCTATACTAAACTGTAAGAAATTAACTGAGTTATCAGGACTTGCAGTTTACATTTATAAATCAGGAAACTGAGTCAGAAAGAACTGAAGAAGGACTACACTGAGTAATAAACTATAAGATTTAGTGAGTGGATCAAGCATTCAAAATATGATCTTGAACTACTTAATGTATCTATACATTATTTTGTCCTTGATCAGGATAGGATCATAAATATGAGAGGAGGAAAGGACCCCCAGCCTGTGTAAGTCTGTTTGGTTTGACTGATAACATTCATTTCATGTTCTCTAAACCTTCCTCTAAGTAGTCTTTCCTTGAGCTTGGTGTAGAAAGATGCTTACCATAAATAAAATTTTATTACCTTCCCCTTCTGAGTTAGTGGAATAATGAGGACATGTTTCCTGATGTCAGAAATGTAAGATGTAAGATTGCAATCACTACCTTAGAGTCAGAAAGCTAAGAGGGGAATAAAGGGAAAGCCTACCTACTCTCTTCAGAAAGGAGATGCTGGAGGCGTCCTAGGCATAGACAACAATGACTTTTCAGGAATATACCTAAACCTGATTCATAAGTAGCTATTACTGAGCAACAGCACTGGTATTAGAAATTAATATCTTGGTACTAATTCATATTAACTGTTTAAATACTAAATGCTTTATGCACAATCAATATAAACTAATACAACTGTGCTAAATTTCTATTACTTATTAAGATTTATTTGATACACTTAATTTCCTTTAATTCCATTGAAAGAAAGAGCTAGCAAAGGCAAAAAAAAAGAGGAAGAGATTTTGAGATTTTACAAGAATTCAAAAAAGGAAGTGGAAGAAATGGAAAAAAAAGGGGGAAATCTAGTGGCCTAATCTTCTCAAAATAATAAAGCTAAAGAAAAATGTAAAAATTAATTCATTTGAACACATTTTATTAGTACCTTTTATAAGTAAGGTAATGTACTAAGTCCCAGAGACAAAATAAGCAAAAAGATACTATTGGTAAGAAAATGCAGCATGGTAGAGCACCCAATTATATATTAAATAGTATGTAGGTACTGCATTGGGGTCATAAATAGGACTCTTCAAATAGCTTGCCTTGTAGAGTCAGTTAAAATTTACCAGTGGTAATAACATCTGAAATGAGTGCTGGAGAATAAGTGAGAGACAGATGAAGAGTAGTGAAAAGAGTGTTTTAGATAGAGGGAAATATGTGCAAATGCTGGGAAGGAAGAAAAATAATGCACAAATACAAGTGAATGGGCAGGTTCAAACAGCTAAAAGTAATTCAGTGTAGTTGGAGATTAGAGTTGTGGAGGCAGGGAAGAAAGTGATGGAGAAATCCAAGAATAAGGATGAAATCAGGGGCCAGACATTAAAAGATCCTCTAAGGTCTATTGAAGAGTTTATACCTTATCACACAGAGATGGGATGGGGTAATACACAGGGGGTTTAAATATTAGTTAACACGTCCGTATGTGTGCATGTGCGTGTGTGCATGTGCATATGTGTGTAAAATGGATTGGAATAAACAAGACAGGAGAGAAAAAGAAATGAATGTATTCAAGTTATTTAGGAGAAGGAATATAAACAAATTGGGAATTACTTAGCATAAAGTATAAGGGAAAGAAAGGGAGAAGCCAGAGATGGACTTTTCATTTGGGGCATGGGCAGATGAGTGAGTGGTGCATCCTTGCCCCGACAATACAACACACAAAGAAAAAGACAAGCTGGTTCGTTGGGAAAATGGGACAGATGTGTTTGGTGATTAAACATCCACTCCACCTTAACTTACGGATGAGGAAACTGTGGTCTTTGTTTTTTGTTTTAACTGAAAAAATTTTTAAAGTACCATACTAAGGTGCTACTACTTACAAGGCTTTGGCCTATTAATTTATAGGAAGTCAAGAGATAAAGTATAAATACCACCTTGTAATGCAAATCTGCCTGACAGACCTTGCTAAATTCTTCTTTTTACACACTACTTTGCCATTTATTCATCCATAAACATGTGTTAATCTTTTGCTATGGGCTGGCAGCACTTCAAGTTCTGGAGATATAAGGGAAGCAAAACCAGAGACGGTCTTGCTTTAGGAAGCCCATGTTCAGTCCAATATCCTAAAGCAAAAAGGCAGAATAAAAGTACAAAGGACGTGGGGGAGCTGTATAAATAAAAGATTCAATGCCATAGAGCCATGAAGCAAAATAATAGTAATAATAATACTGCAATCTATTTTTCCCTCAAAAAGTGAACCTTTGCTTCAGATTTTATTGTAACCCAAAGACAAAAATAATGCCCCTGGGAAGGCAACACCTGAGCATACCACTGGATGTATATTAAACGTACAATGCAGTGGGATGGAAATGTTATATTTTAACATTTCTAGTGAGTGATATTGCTTTTTTAGAAAATCTCTATTTAAATGTATACACTATGCACACATTTCCAAAGTACCTTCTGGGAGAATTGAAGGGTATACAGAGTATATCCTCATATGAGGATATACTCATACCTTGATACACTCACTGTGACTAAATGTTTGTCTTTTGAGCTTTGGGAAGTTGTGTGATGAGTGCCCTAACATATTTTTCCTCTCAACTTTAACTAACATACAATATTGTGATTCATGCACATATCCAATTTCCTGGTAAGTGCCTCAGGGTCTCATATATGTCCTCCTTAGAGTGTAAAGCTCACTTGTAAGGCTTAAAATCGTGAGATTTTTATGTCTTTTTTTTTTTTTTTTTTGCTTTGTTTTTGTTTTTGTCTTTTTTTGTGGGAGATTTAAAAGTGGATTACACATTTTTTTTTTTTTT
>NW_022167782.1:0-1225 GCF_008728515.1 Papio anubis | reverse complement strand
TATTTTGCAAGCAAATTTTAGGTCAGTGTCTCCAATTATTCAACCACATCCTTAACCCCATTTCACATGGTTACCATTATCCAGGAGCTTGACGGCAAATCATAGGCTGCACTGTACACAGTAATCAGGGGAGGTTTCCTGAACTATGAATGTACCTCTTAAGTGATAACTATTGTATAACTGTCTGTAAGAAAGAAAAAGAGAGGCAGCCAGAATCAAATACTGAATATCATATTTCCACGAAATTTTAAGGATCCCGATTTTATAATATTAAAATATTCCAGATAAATGAATAATATCTTCATATCATTCATTGTGACTTCTTGGTTCTGAAGTTCTTTAATATAGCCATTCACAAGACATTTTAGGAAACTCACTCTGCCATTCATTTGTCTATCATTTATATATTTTTACTGAGCAATTACTATGTATTTTAAGAACTAAAGAAGCAAATGGAGATGGCCCCAGCCATTTTAATAAAGTATTGCTTAGGAAAAGGTAATTGTGCTATGAGCTATCAAAAGTACTAACTGCGTAAGTAGGGAAAGATGGGAAGAAGCTATTAATTTAGATTGAGTATAAGTGAGTGATTTGGTTTCACTCTGTGTCCCTGCTCAAATCTCACCTTGAATTGTAATCCCCATAATATTCATGTGTGGGAGGTGAATGGATCATATGGGCAGTTTCCGCCATGCTGTTCTCATCATAGTGAGTCCTCACAAGATTTGCTGGTTTTATAAGTGTTTCACACTTCCTCCTTCACACACACTCTCTCTCACCTGCCACCATGTAAGATTTTGCCCGCTTCCCCTTCCACCATGAGTGTAAGTTTCCTGAGGCTTCCCCAGCCATGCGGAACTGTGAGTCAATTCAACCTCTTTCATTTACAAATTACCCAGTCTTGGGCAGTTCTTTATATCAATGTGAGAATGGACCAATACAGTAAGGGACCATCTGAGGAAGTAAATAATGTTAAAACCAGGACTAAAGAAAAAGTAATAGTTGTCTAGGGCAGTGTTACAATGCCATCCCTAGCAGCATGGACACCTAGGATACTAAGTATGTTTAACTGGAACATGACTTAATGGGAGTTCTATTAATAAGGATACAACAGGTGGGAGGCTTCTGTTTAGAAGATAACTAGTAATTATTAACTTTTGTATACTCTATGGTGTAATACCCTTCAAATTTGAGGGTCATTAAATTTATTTTATTTTATTTTATT
>NW_022167781.1:0-1225 GCF_008728515.1 Papio anubis | reverse complement strand
AGCAATTCAACAGGAGACTTCAGTTCAATCTCCGGAACCTGTTAATAATGAGAACCCCTCTCCAACCCAGCAGGAGGCTGCAGCTGAGCATCCACAGACCCCTGAGGAGGGTGAGTCTTCTCTAACCCAGCAGGAGGCCCCAGCTCAGACTCCAGAGCTCCCTAATGTAGTTGTAGCTCAACCTCCAGAGCATCATGAGGTAACAGTTTCCCCTCTAAGTCATGATCAAGTTCAGCTTCCAACATTGCACCATGTCACTGTTAATCCTGTGGATCACGTGGTTACCATGACTCCAGATTTCACTAATCAGGTTGAACTGTTAACTCAACAGGGGGCCCCAGCTCAGCCTTTAATGTCCCCTGAGCAGTTTCAACATTTGAAAGACCAGCAGCTAAATAGACCTGAAAATTATGAACTTCCTCCAGTCCATAAAGAGCCCACAACTCAGCCTCCAACTCAGCTCTCCTCAGAGTTTGAAAGTTCACTGAATGATGAAGCAATAGGTTCACCTCTATATATGTCATATACAGATGTAGATATGGGGTTTACCAGACCTACAGCAGTCACTATGCGGGTACAACCTTCTCCATTCCAGCAGGACAATCCTTCTGTTCCCACTGAGCAGGCTGACTTTTCTCTAGCCCAGCCTGATCTCCCTTCCCCACTTCTGCATTCTCCTGAAAAGACTGAATCTCCAGTCCAGCAAGAGGCCACAGCTCAGATTCCAGATTCCCCTAAGGAGGCAGAACCTTCTCCAGTCCAGCAAGAGTTCCCAGCTGAGCCACCAAAGCCCCCTAAGGAGGTTGACCCATCTGCAACCCAGCAGGAAGCCTCAGGTCCTCCTCTGAAGTCCACTGAAGAGATCAGTCCTCCACTGCAGCAGGAGATACCAGTTCAGCCATCAGAGCCACCTGAGATGGTCGAGCTATCTCCAGTCCTACAGCAGGCCCCAACTCAACTTTTAGAGCGACCTAAAGAGGTAGAATCCTCTCCAGGTCAGCAGGCAGTCCCTGCTCAGTCTTCAGACCCCCCTATGGTGATAGAACCCTCTCTGACCCAGCAGATGGCCCCATCTTTATCTCCAGAGTTCCCTCAGGAGGTGGAACCATCTCTAACTCAGGAGGAGGTTCCAGCTCAGATTCCAGAGCCCCCTATGGAGACAGAACCTTCTCTGACCCAGCAGGAGGCCACAGTTCAGGCTCCAGAGCCCCCTAAGGAGGTAGAA
>NW_022167780.1:0-1225 GCF_008728515.1 Papio anubis | reverse complement strand
ATTGTTCGAGGCCCTCCTGTATGCTGTGGAATGGAGGGACCAAGTTCGAACTTGTAGTAAAGATCCTTGCCGCTTGGCTTTCACTCTGGACTCTGGTGGTCTTCTTTGGGGAACAAATGGTCTGGGCATAACATCTGGGGGCTCTCCCGGGATTCCCCAAGCCCACCAGACCCCTGGTCAACGGATCTACTAAGATCGATCTACTGATAGGTGAGCTGGCTCGTCTCCGTTTGTCTGTCTGTGTCTGTTCTGAATCTGAATCTGTGACTCGCGAGGTCTGAAACTGGAGCTGGCGCAGTCCTGGCGGACGCGCTATAGGACGGCCAGCGGAGACCGGTGGGAGACGTCCCCTGGCTCTCGTCTGATCTAGATTGCGATCCGAGCTGCCGGAGCGCGATCGCGATCCGAGTGGCTAACTCTGACCCGGGCTTCCAGTGCGCGCTTGCGATCCGAGCTGCCAGAGCGCGATCGCAATCTGAGCGGCTAACTCTGACCCGGGCTTGTGGTGCACGCTTGTGATCCGAGCTGCCAGAGCGCGATCCCAATCCGAGCGGCAGACTCTGACCTGGGCTTCCGGTGCGCGCTTGCGATCCGAGCTGCCGGAGCGCGATCCCGATCCGAGCGGCTAACTCTGACCCGGACTGCCGGAGCACGCTTGCGACTAGATATTATTAATAAGCCAGATTTCCTTTACAGGGATTCTAACCCATATTCCTTTACAGGAAGAGACTACTAACTAGTACAGGATGGGTAATACCCAGAGCGCTCCCCTATCTCTCCTTACAAGTAATTTCAAAGATGTAAGAGCTAGGGGCCACTTAGATCAAATCCCATATATCCTCATATGGCAGGACCTTGTTGAGAACCTGCCTCCTTGGCTGTCCCCTTTCCAATTAGCCCCTGAACCCTGTAAGGCACTGGTTGCTTGACCACTGAAATCCAAGCAACCAACTGCCCCCCCCATCCTGTTCTACCTGACAGCGGGGACCCACTGTTCACAGAACCCCCTCTGTACCCCTCTGGGCCGCAGGCCCCAGCCCCCCGGGCTAAGCTGGGGGAAAAAGCAGGCAGATGGGAGGCGGCCGGCACACAGGGACCTGCTGAGAGTGAAAGTAACTTTGAAGGGCCGGCGGGGCGGATGCGAGGGCGCACTTCGCGGGCTAGCCCCCCCCCAGCCACCTGACTCCACAGTGGCTCTACCCCTTCAGGAAATAGGACCCCCAGA